>NW_025172055.1:0-1826 GCF_004010195.1 Chiloscyllium plagiosum | reverse complement strand
GCCCACGGGTCCTAGTCTCCTCGCCTAACGGAAAGAACTTCCAAGCATCCACCCTTTCCAAGCCATGTATTATCATGTAAGTTTCTATTAGATATCCCTTAACTTTCTAAACTCCAATGAATACAATCCCAAGATCCTCAGCCGTTCTTCGTATGTTAGACCTACCTTTCCAGGGATCATTTGTGCAAATCTCTGCTGGACATGCTCCAGTGTCAGTATGTCCTTCCTGAGGTGTGGGGCCCAAAACTGGACGCAGTACTCCAAATGAGGCCTAACCAGAGCTTTATAAAGTCTCCGCAGCACATCGCTGTTTTTATAATCCAACCCTCTTGAGATAAATAACAACATTGCATTCGCTTTCTTAATCACGGACTCAACCTGCATGTTTACCTTTAGAGAATCCTCGACTAGCACTCCCAGATCCCTTTGTACTTTGACTTTATGAATTTTCTCACCATTTAGAAAGCAGTCCATGCTTGTATTCGTTTTTTCCAAAGTGCAAGACCTCGCATTTGCTCACATTGAATTCCATCAGCCATTTCCTGGACCACTCTCCCAAACTGTCTAGATCCTTCTGCAGCCTCCCCACTTCCTCAGTACTATCTGCCTTTCCACCTAACTTCGTATCATCGGCAAACTTCGCTAGAATTCCCCCAGTTCCTTCATCCAGATTATTAATATATAACGTGAACAGCTGCGGCGCCAACACTGAACCCTGCGGGACACCGCTTGTCACCAGCTGCCATTCTGAAAAAGGACCTTTTATCCCAAATGTCTGCCTTCTGTCAGACAGCCAATCCTCAATCCATGCCAGTAGCTCATCTCGAACACCATGGGCCCTCACCTTGCTCAACAGCCTCCCGTGTGGCGCCTTATCAAAGGCCTTTTGGAAGTCTAGGTAGACCACATCCACTAGGTTTCCCTGGTCTAACCTACTTGTCACCGCTTCAAATAATTGTTATGTCGCTGTGATAAGCAAGAGATTAAATTATCAAGAGAGGGTGGAGAGTCTGAAAATAGATTCAGAGAGGTAAATGCAATAGATAATAGTTTGGCAGTGGAATTTAACATGACATAACCTGTCATTCCATTTACAGGAATAGTGGAAGGCAGTATGTTACTGAAATGGAGAGGGATTACAGGACTTATTGATACTGTGTACTTGGGGGGTTCACTCAGCCCCGTTCAGACATGGGAGGATTTGTTCCATCCCTGATCGTCTGCTCCTTGATACTCCAAGTGACCCCATTGCTCTCCGTACACATGGAATACTTTGATGTGGTTGATTGGTGGTGGGGATGGTGTTTTGAAACGTGCATCAAGGGGACGGCCTTTATCCAAGATATATTCATTTTTTTTCTACGTGGAGACCCAATGAGGATGGGAATGGCTGACTGCTTCTGAATGAAGAGGCCGTGACTGCTGCCAGGACAGTGGATATTCACCAACATGATGTACTGTGCATGGGTACACTGTAACATGAATAGAAAGAGAACTCCTTCAGTTCCTCTACCTCTCCCCATTGACATGGGTACTCTGCAGATGCCATGTACACCATCGGGAATCCCACTATACAGGATACACCCAGCAGCTCCCTGCTGAGGGAGAAACAATGTATTTACCTCATCCACCACATATATCCTCCATCACCGAATGGTGACATTGATGTTGAGATACTGGGAGATGATGGATATGTCACCTAGTCCTGCCTGGAAAGTTCTGGATTATAGAGGTTGAAAGAAACAGTGACCCTAACAGCCACTGGCACCATCATCCTCCCCCTGGTGTGAAGTTGCAGGTTGTGTTGAAGAAGGTTACACCGCACT
>NW_025172054.1:0-1826 GCF_004010195.1 Chiloscyllium plagiosum | reverse complement strand
TCAGGGTCTGCCTGTATCCTTTCATCAGGGTCTCCCTGTGTCCTTCATCAGGGTTTGCCTGTGTCCTTTCATCAGAGTCAGTCTGTGCCCTTTCATCAGGGTCTGACTGTGCCCTTTCATCAGGATCTGACTGTATCCTTTCATCAGGGTCTGTCTGTGTCCTTTCATCAGGGTTTGTCTGTGCACTTTCACCAGGGTCTGTCTGTGTCCTTTCATCAGGGTCGGACTGTATCCTTTCATCAGGGTCTGCCTGTGTCCTTCATCAGGGTCTGCCTGTGTCCTTTCATCAGAGTCTGTCTGTATCCTTTCATCAGGGTCTGCCTGTATAGTTTCATCAGGGTCTGTCTGTGTCCTTTCATCAGGGTCTGCCTGTATCCTTTCATCAGGGTCTGCCTGTGTCCTTCATCAGGGTTTGCCTGTGTCCTTTCATCAGGGTCTGTCTGTGCCCTTTCATCAGGGTCTGACTGTGCCCTTTCATCAGGATCTGACTGTATCCTTTCATCAGGGTCTGTCTGTGCACTTTCACCAGTGTCTATCCGTGTCCTTTCATCAGGGTCTGACTGTATCCTTTCATCAGGGTCTGTCTGTGTCCTTTCATCGGGGTTTGTCTGTGCACTTTCACCAGGGTCTGCCTGTGTCCTTCATCAGAGTCTGCCTGTGTCCTTCATCAGGGTCAGCCTGTATCCTTTCATCAGAGTCTTTCTGTGTCCTTTCATCAGGGTCTGCCTGTATCGTTTCATCAGGGTCTGTCTGTGTCCTTTCATCATGGTCTGCCTGTATCGTTTCATCAGAGTCTGCCTGTGTCCTTCATCAGGGTTTGCCTGTGTCCTTTCATCAGGGTCTGTCTGTGCCCTTTCATCAGGGTCTGACTGTATCGTTTCATCAGGGCTGTCTGTGTCCTTTCATCAGGGTCTGCCTGTATCGTTTCATCAGAGTCTGCCTGTATCCTTTCATCAGGGTCTGCCTGTGTCCTTTCATCAGAGTCTGTTTGTGCCCTTTCATCAGGGTCTGACTCTGCCCTTTCATCAGGGTCTGACTGTGTCCTTTCATCAGGGTCTGTCTGTGCCCTTTCATCAGGGTCTGACTGTGCCCTTTCATCAGGATCTGACTGTATCCTTTCATCAGGGTCTGTCTGTGCACTTTCACCAGTGTCTATCTGTGTCCTTTCATCAGGGTCTGACTGTATCCTTTCATCAGGGTCTGTCTGTGTCCTTTCATCAGAGTCTGACTGTATCCTTTCATCAGGGACTGTCTGTGTCCTATCCTCAGGGTCGGACTGTGTCCTTTCATCAGAGTCTGACTGTGTCCTTTCATCAGAGTCTGTCTGTGCCCTTTCACCGGGGTCAGTCTGTGACCTTTCATCAGCGTCTGCCTGTATCCTTTCATCAGGGTCTGACTGTGTCCTTTCATCAGAGTCTGCGTGTGTCCTTTCATCAGAGTCTGTCTGTGTCCTTTCATCATGGTCTGCCTGTATCGTTTCATCAGAGTCTGCCTGTGTCCTTTCATCAGGGTTTGTCTGTGCCCTTTCCTCAGCGTCTGCCTGTATCCTTTCACCAGTGTCTATCTGTGTCCTTTTATCAGGGTCTGACTATATCCATTCATCAGGGTCTCTCTGTGTCCTTCATCAGGGTCTGTCTGTGTCCTTTCATCAGGGTTTGTCTGTGCACTTTCACCAGGGTCTGTCGGTGTCCTTTCATGAGGGTCTGACTGTATCCTTTCATCAGGGTCTGATGTCGCCTTTTATCAGGGTCAGTCTGTATCCTTTCACCAGGGTCTGCCTGTGTCTTTTCATTAGAGTCTGCCTGTGTCCTTTCATCAGGGTCTGT
>NW_025172053.1:0-1826 GCF_004010195.1 Chiloscyllium plagiosum | reverse complement strand
TTTAAATAAACCAACTCACAGAGTTAATGGATTGATCATGGGACCAGTATCTTTAACATGTCATGGTGAAAGGCTGGAGAAAACACTGTGCAGATGAGGCCGATTGCACAAGCAGTTTAATCTGCAGGTAGAAAATACGAGGCACAGTCTTTGATTGTATGAGGCAACATATGAAAAGGAACAGAAGTAGACCACTCGACCCTTTGAAACTGCTCCCCCATTCAAGAAGATCGTGGTTGATCTGATTTTAACCTCAACTCTACATTCTTCGATAATGTTCCGTCCCTTCAGTCATCAAGAATCTATCTAACTCTGCCTTAAAAATATCTAAAGATTCTGCATCCACTGCCTTTTAAGGAAGGGGATTCCAAAGACTGACAACTCTGAGAGTAAAAACATGTTTCTGAATCTCTGTTTTGAATGGACTCTCCCTTAATTTTAAACTGTGATCCCTGGTTCTGGATTCTCCCACAAGAGGAAACATCCTTTCCACATCCACCCGGTCAAGGCCCCTCAGGATCTTGCATGTTGCAATGAAGTCATGCCTTCAGTTTTCCCGCACAACAGACCAATGAGCTTTCCTGATGACTTGCTGTACCTACATACTAACCTTCTGTGATTAATGCACAGAGACCCAGATATGGTTCTGGGGACGCAGGCTCACATCCCACCGTGGCAGGTGGGGAATTTAAATTCAAGAACACAATAAATCTGCAATTAAGAGTCTAACGATGACCATGAATCCATGTCGATTGTGAGGAAAACCCATCTGGTTTACTAACGTCCTTTAGGGAAGGGAACTGCTATCCTTACCTGGTCTGGCCTAGTTGGGAATCCAATCCCACAGTAATGTGGATGACTGTTAACTGCCCTCTGGGGCAATTAGGGGTGGGCAATAAATGCTGTCCTAGTCAGGGATGTCCTCATCCCATGAATGAATTAAAAAGAAAAACCTGACTTTAAATAATCGACATGACAATTAATTGTAATTAATCATTTGTAATGGATGATCAGCCTTTGTTATAGGCCCTCATTATCTCCTGGATTTATTCTCTTTCCCACCGTAAAGCTACTGTTAGGAAACATGGAGACTATTCCTACCAGCTCTTGGATCTCTTCCCTATTTGTGCTGCTTTCCAGAACACAAGCGTCTTCCTGCTCCAACCTCCATTCCGCACCCTCACACTGTTCTCCCTCTCTCCACTCCTGACCTCTCACACTGTTCTGCAGCCTCCGCTCCTCACCCAGGCCTGTTTAAGACCAGGGGTCATAAGATTAAGGTGAAAGTATTTTTTGACCCAGTGTGTGGTGGATATATGGAACATGCTGGCTGAGAGGGTGGTGCAGGGTGAAAATCTTGCAAGCTTTAAAAAAACATTTGAATGAGCACTTATAATGCCATGACACAGTAGGCTCCAGACAACTGCAGGTAAATGGGATTAGTGTAGTTTAATGTTTGTTGGTCAGCATGGACATGATGGGCCGAAGGGCCTATTTCTATGCCGCATGACTCTCGAACCTGGGTCCCTGGCTCTGTGAGGCAGCAATGCTGTGTCGCCCATATTGAGGGAGGCACACAACAAAATAAGCACAAGGGGCGATAAGAATTCAGCTCTTCCTGTTTTTGAAAGCCCCACCGCCACATCACCCAGTTAGCAAATTAAAACAAACGGTGGGTTATAAGGACAGCTTCCGGCCGGGGTGATGAAGGGGAGGTGTGGTCACTGGTCAGATAACAAAGACAAAGGAAAAGAGGGAGTGGACCCAATTAAAATGGAAGGGGAGTGATGTGGGGGGGAATCTGTGAATGGATACTTACCCATCTG
>NW_025172052.1:0-1826 GCF_004010195.1 Chiloscyllium plagiosum | reverse complement strand
GTACCAGGTTCTAAAGGTGCGATAAGAATGGGCAGTGAGGTAAATTTCAGCTAGATGACTTGATGAACTGAGTAACCTCTTTCTTTGCCATAATTTTTCTATGACTATAAATCTTTCTTCTGCTTCTGATTAAGGATTACTATCTCATAATAGCCTAAAGTACAGATAATGCTTTTAGGTAACAGTCTGCAGCTCATTATGTTTTGACAATGAAACTGTTGAGTTGCGAATCACTTCCACTAAATAATGCACACAACCAGTTTGGTCTCACTCAGCAACACTATACTTAAAAATAAAAATATTTGCAAAGGGATAAAATGCTATATTAAGTGCACATATTTATTTCTGATGCCTGCGCATATAATACATTTTGTTTCAAGACTCAAAAAAAAATTTAATTTTAAACATTCTGGCTTTGCACTCATACTAATCCCAGCATTTCTTCTTGAATAAATGCATGCCCTTGGTATCTCAATGTCCTTCCAGTTTTCAGAATATACAAACTATAATCATGAAAAAAGTATAAACAAACTATGATATGTTAAAAGTTTCCTTTAGGTCTTGCATACTTAACATCCTGTCAATTATGCCCTATTGTTACAAAGGTATCACATCACAGGACTCAGAAGCCACTTGGGCTCAGATATCTGTGTTGATGTATTGTGAGAGTTATCTTTATCTATATAATAGACACATTTTTGATCAATAAGGGAATCAAGGGTTACTGAGGAAAGGGAAGAAATGAAGCCGAGGATCATCAGATCAGCCATTATTTCACTAAATGCCGCAGCAGCTTCAGTGGGCTGAATAGCCTAGTTATGCTGATTTTATGATCTATCCAATCAATCCCAGTAACCAAATCCCACATCCAAACACATTTCTCTTTTTCAAATATATCTAATTCCTTTTGAAAGTTAGAGCGCATCAGATTCCACAATCTATTCCAGATCATAATTCTCTGTGGAAAGACAAGACATTTTCTCTGGTTCTTTGGCTAATTTTCATAAATCTGCATCCTCTGGTCACCTGGTCTGCTGCCAGTGGAAACATTATCTACCAAAATCAAACCTCTCTTCAACCTCCTATTAACCTTCTCTGCTCAAAAGAACAATACACGTTTTTCTAGCCTCTACACATAATTGACGTTTCAACTTCCTGGTTTTTTTCTAATAAATCTCCCTTGCACGAACTAAAAGATTTAATATCCTTCCTCCAATTCTTTGTGCAATTCAAATAGAAAAGTTTTGCAATATTAGTATTTTGTTAACATTACCAATACTTGTTCAGCAACATTATTTTAGTCAAGCTATCTGATGATGCCTGCTGTGACACTTGCAGCAATGTCTAATCTAAGGAATCTGTACCCAATACAGAAATATTAGATACAAACTTCTGTTCCATTTTCCTCCTTCTTGCCCTTGTACTATCTTCACCTTTGCATTCTTGTACAATTCACCTTCCAGCCTAGGCATACTAATTTACAGTTTAGATCCATAATTATCTCCCCTTTCTGCTCTATTATATAAATGTTTATCTCACATCCTAGTACTGAGCTATGTATTATAATTTGATTTTTAAAATTTAATAGAATGATAAAGATTCAATTTTTGTCCAAAGATATCATAATTGCGGAAGTTATGGAGATTTAGCGATAATCGACAAAGTCCTTATGTAATTGTTTCCTGTTGATATTATTGATTGATTGTGTTTTCCACAGAAACTGGCAACCTTCTAGACTTGCATAATTTATGAGTTAGGATACCGAGTGGTTCATACTGAATTTCACAAATGATGCAAATTTGAGCTGATTCTTTTCTTTGCTGTGC
>NW_025172051.1:0-1826 GCF_004010195.1 Chiloscyllium plagiosum | reverse complement strand
ACTGTGTACAGGTGTGTGTCTAGTTCCCAGATGTACACTGTGTACAGATGTGTGTCTAGTTCCCTGAAGCACACTGTGCACAGGTGTGTGCCCAGTTTCCAGAAGCACACTGTGTACAGGTGTGTCTAATTTCCAGAAGCACACTGTGTACAGATGTGTGGCTAGTTCCCAGAAGCACATTGTGTACAGGTGTGTCCCTAGATTCCAGAAGCACACTGTGTACAGGCGAGTGCCTCGTTTCCAGAAGCACACTGTGTACAGGTGTCTGTCTAATTTCCCGAAGCACGCTGTGTGCAGGTGTGTGTCTCGTTCCCAGAAGCACACTGTGTACAGGTGTGTGTCTAGTTTCCAGAAGCACACTGTGTACAGGTGTGTGTCTAATTTCCAAAAGCAAACTGTGTACAAGTGTGTGTCCAGTTCCCAGAAGCACACTGTGTACAGGTGTGTGCCTCGTTCCCAGAAGCACACTGTGTACAGGTGTCTGTCTAATTTCCCAAAGCACGCTGTGTGCAGGTGTGTGTCTCGTTCCCAGAAGCACATTGTGTTCAGGTGTGTGTCTAGTTTCCAGAAGCACACTGTGTACAAGTGTGTGTGTCTAGTTCCCAGAAGCACACTGTGTACAGGTGTGTGCCTAGTTTCCAGAAGCACACTGTGTACAGGTGTGTATGTCTAGTTCCCAGAAGCACACCGTGTACAGGTGTGTTTCTAGTTTCCAGAAGAACACTGTGTACATGTGTGTGTAAAGTTTCCAGACGCACACTGTGTACAGGTGTGTCTAATTTCCAGAAGCACACTGTGTACAGATGTGATGCTAGTTCCCAGAAGCACACTGTGTACAGGTGTGTGGTGTAAAATTATGTCCCAATACATGTGTGAATCTAACCGGAATGGAGGTGTTGCTTAGTCCCGTGTGAATCTTATTACACACCTCCCCGTGTGAATCTTCTTATCTGTATGTAACCAGAATGGAATGTGTTTTTTAGCCTTGCTCTGCTGTTCACATGAATGTTTATATCTGGAAAAGAGTATATCAGCTGGAAAAGTCTCCAGTTCGGTAGAGTCTGCTCCGGGGTTGCGTTTAACCGCCGAGCGTGGGTTGTTGGCAACCGCTCTACGAGAACTGTCGGCTCCCAGTTCCGGTAACACGTAGAGTGAGTATAAACCAGACCCGTTGTAAGTACGAGACCTGGTTGTGGCGACGCTGCGGGGAATAAAACACTTATATACTAGCAGACTCGCCTCTTGGCTGTTTGTTCTGTGTCAGAAAACTTTCCTGCGAGCCTGGTCCTTGACCTTGAGAATTTTTTTAAAACAAGGTGTGTGCCTAGTTCCCAGAAACACACTGTGTACAGGCGTGTGTCTAGTTTCCAGAAGCACACTGTGTACAGGTGTGTGTGTCTCGTTCCCAGAAGCACACTGTGTACAGGTGTGTGTCTAGTTTCCAGAAGCACACTGTGTACAGATGTGTGTCTAGTTCCCAGAAGCACACCGTGTACAGGTGTGTGTCCAGTTTCCAGAAGCACACTGTGTAGAGGAGTGTGTATAGTTTCCAGAAACACACTGTGTACAGGAGTGTGTCTAATTTCCAGAAGCACACTGTGTACAGGTGTGTGCTCAATTTCCAGAAGGACACTGTGTACAGATTTGTGTCTAATTTGCAATAGCACACTGTTTACAGGTGTGTGCCTAGTTCCCAGAAGCACATTGTGTACAGGTGTGTGTCTAGTTCCCAGAAGCACACTGTGTACAGGGGTGTGCTCAGTTTCCAGAAGCACACTGTGTACAGGAGTGTGTGTCTAGTTCCCAGAAGCACACCGTGTACAGGT
>NW_025172050.1:0-1825 GCF_004010195.1 Chiloscyllium plagiosum | reverse complement strand
GGGTTAGATACAGAGTAAAGCTCCCTCTACTCTATTTGGGAAGCGAGTGTCAGACAGTGCCCAGTGTCTATGTGCAGGCAGTGTGAGACTATACCCGGTGTACTTGTGAAGGCAGGGTCAGACTGTACCCGGTGTATGTGTGAAGTGTATTGTCAGGCTGTATGTGGTGTATATGTGAAGGGTGTGTCCGACTGTGCCCGGTGTATTTGTAAAGGGAGTGTCAGATTATACCCGGTGTATGTGTGAAGGCAATGTCAGACTGTACCTGGTGTATTTGTGAAGGACGTGTCAGACTGTACCCAGTGAGTTTGGGAAGCAATGGTCAGACTGCTTCCGGTGTGTTTGTGAAGAGAGCGACAGACTATGCCCAGTGTATTTGTGAAGGGAGTGTAAGACTGTACCTGGTGTATTTGTGAAGGGGGTGTCAGACTGTACACAGTGTGTTTGGGAAGTGAGTGTCAGACTGTACCCAGTGTATGTGTGAAGGGTGTGTCAGACTGTACATGGTGTATGTGTGAAGGGAGTGTCACACTGTACATGGTGTATGTGTGAAGGGAGTGTCAGACTGTACCTGGTGTATGTGTGAAGGGAGTGTCAGACTGTGCCCGGTGTATTTGTGAAGGGGGTGTCAGACTGTACCCGGTGTATTTGTGTAGAGAGTGTCAGACTGCACCCGGTGCGTTTGGGAAGCGAGTGTCAGACAGTGCCCAGTGTCTATGTGCAGGCAGTGTGAGACTATACCCGGTGTACTTGTGAAGGCAGGGTCAGACTGTACCCGGTGTATGTGTGAAGGGAGTGTCAGACTGTACTGGTGTATGTGTGAAGGGAGTGTCTGACTGTGCCCGGTGTATTTGTGAAAGGCGTGTCAGACTGTACCCAGTGTATTTGTGAAGGGAGTGTCAGACTGTAGCCAGTTTATGTGGTAAGGGAGTGTCAGACTGTACATGGTGTATGTGTGAAGGGAGTGTCACACTGTACATGGTGTATGTGTGAAGGGAGTGTCAGACTGTACCCGGTGTATGTGTGAAGGGAGTGTCACGCTGTACACGGTGTACTTTTGAATGGAGTGTCAGACCGTACCCAGTGTATGTGTGAAGGGTGTGTCAGACTGTACATGGTGTACGTGTGAAGTGAGTGTCAGACTGTATACGGTGTATGTGTGAAGGGTGTGTCAGACTGTACATGGTGTACATGTGAAGGGAGTGTCAGACTGTAACCGGTGTATTTGTGAATGGAGTGTCTGACTGTACCTAGTGTGTTTGGGAAGCGAGTGTCAAGACTATGCCTGGTGTATTTGTGAAGGGTGTGTCAGACTGTACCTGGTGTATTTGTGAAGGACATGTCAGACTGTACCCAGTGAGTTTGGGAAGCAATGGTCAGACTGAATCCGGTGTACCTGTGAAGCAGTGTCAGACTGTACCCGGTGTGTTTGTGAAGAGAGCGACAGACTATGCCCAGTGTATTTGTGAAGGGAGTGTAAGACTGTACCTGGTGTATTTGTGAAGGGGGTGTCAGACTGTACACAGTGTGTTTGGGAAGTGAGTGTCAGACTGTACCCAGTGTATGTGTGAAGGGTGTGTCAGACTGTACATGGTGTATGTGTGAAGGGAGTGTCACACTGTACATGGTGTATGTGTGAAGGGAGTGTCTGACTGTGCCCGGTGTATTTGTGAAGGGCGTGTCAGACTGTACCCAGTGTATTTGTGAAGGGCGTGTCAGACTGTACCCAGTGTATTTGTGAAGGGAGTGTAAGACTGTACCTGGTGTATTTGTGAAGGGGGTGTCAGACTGAACACAGTGTGTTTGGGAAGTGAGTGTCAGACTG
>NW_025172049.1:0-1825 GCF_004010195.1 Chiloscyllium plagiosum | reverse complement strand
GCTGTATTCTTCTATGTTCTATGTTCTAATTAAACCTGTTGGACTATAACCTGGTGTTGTGTGATTTTTAACTATGAATAGAAAATGTTGTTTGGAGGGATATGGGCCAAACACAGGCAGGTGGAACTAGTTTAGTTTGAGAAAATGGTCAACATGAACTCATTCCACCAAAGGAGTCTGTTTCCATGCTATACGACTAAGACCCTGTGGTTGTGAAAGGTTTCTTCTGCAACACAATTGTTTAGAGATCAATAAGAAATGCAAGATGCAATCAGATCAGGAGTTTCAATGTTTTTTTTCTTCATAAAACTCATGGAATAATACAAAGGTTCCAGCCTTCTAACAACTATTTCAACAAGTCATGCAGCAAGTTTTCACAGGCAGTGTAAATAATTCAGATTTACTTTGCAAAGACAAAGAAATTGTTTAAAACCGGTATCAATCCATTATAAGAAAATCTCTTCCAAAATTAATACTGGCTTAAGTATAATATAATTATAGCCTTTCAGTAGTACAGAAAACTTACATACTACACAAAATAAAAAGACACGGTCATAGATTTTCATCTTTCACTGATCAGGACATTTCACAAGAATATTAGTTTTCAAGGATAAATACCTTTAAACTGCATGAGAGGAGACTTCTGATTGGTTGGTAAATAAACTCCGACTGGACTCTACTTTAAATCACTCCTCTTACAAAATGTCCTTATGAAGGCAAAACCAAAAAGATTTGGCAAAATCTTGCCTTTTTACAGCAAAATACTTCAGTTTGCATTGCAAGCCAGCTGTCTAGCCGAGTGACACCAAGATGCACATTCAATTAACAGCACGAAGAACCCATCTTCTCAACCTTGCCAGAGGTATAATTACCCTCAGGTTGAACTCACCAGGCATCTCGCTAACGAAAGCGCAACCCTACCTCCCTTTAGGACAATGACAGCTTTGCCTTCAAATTGTACCATAAATTCTTGTCAAATCGCTGCCGATGATAAATCCATCCTGCGCAAGCGTGACGCAAGGTCTGGTCTTCATGCCGTTCTGCACATGCGCCAATGTCAGCTAATGACAGAGCACCTTTCTGTGAGAGGTAGTGCATTGAGAGCAGCTTGCCTACACTTTAAAAATGCATTGTTAAAATTTACTTTTGCTAATAAATAGGATTTCAACCTTCATTCAGCCGGAGCTATAGAGTCAGATGTACAGCATGGAAACAGACCCTTTGCTCCAATCCGTCCATGCCGACCAGATATCCCAACCCAATCTAGTCCCACCTGCCAGCACCCTGCCCACATTCCTCCAAACCCTTCCTATTCATATTCCGATCCAAATACCTCTTAAATGTTGCAATTGTACCAGCCTCCACCACTTCTTCTGGCAGCTCATTCCATACACGTACCACCCTCTGCGTGAAAAGGTTGCCCCCTTAGGTCTCTTTTATATCTATCCCCTCTCACCCTAAAACCGCGGCCCTCTAGTTTTGGACTTTTTGTCTATTTATCCTATCCATGCCCCTCATGTTGTTGTAAACCTCTATTAGGTCATCTGTCAACCTCCGACGCTCCAGGGAAAACAGCCCCAGCCTGTTCAGCCTCCATCTACAGCTCAAATCCTCCAACCCTGGCAGCATCCTTGAAAGGGTTCAGAAAAGATTTACAAGTTTCACAACATCTTTCCTAACCAATGTCCTGTACAGTCGCAACATGACCTCCCAACCCCTGTACTCTCTACTCTGACCAATAAAAGAAAGCATACCAAACGCCACCTTCACAACCTATCTACCTGCGGCTCCACTTTCAAGGAGCTATGAACCTGCACTCCAAGGT
>NW_025172048.1:0-1825 GCF_004010195.1 Chiloscyllium plagiosum | reverse complement strand
CTGTCTGTACCTCACTCCCCAGCATTGGTTAATCAATTGTGAACCATACCATAACCTCGACTATACTCCTATCTGTCCGTGTGGGCAACGTTTCTAAAGCTGTTTCCTTCCCCATATTATTGTTACATAAAAACGTGGATTCTCTTTGTTAAGTTAGGAAATGGAGAGAACTATTCGAAGCTGATTAAAATGCAAATTCCAGAAGCTGCTTACAGTAAATGTCTGAGACTATGTCGCATTCCAGCAATGTTAGTCTTAAACTGCAAGCTTCTGAAAGGTTCCAATGTACAAAAACTGAAACAGCCACCTATTATTCTATATACGAACCACGATAAAACCCTCGATTAGATTCCAGTCTGTAACTCAGTCCCGGGTCTCTGTTATTCTACATATAAAACCCACCTCAAACACCTCGATTGGATTCCAGTATCTAACTCATTCCTGGTCTCTGTTATTCTACATAGAAAAAAACACCTCAAACCCTCTTTAGGATTCCAATATGTAACTCATTCCCATGTCTATTATTCTACATGTAAAACCCACCACAAACCCTTCGATAGGATTCCAATATGTAACTCACTCCCGGGTCTCGGTTATTCAACATAGAAAAAACACCTCAAACCCCTCGTTTGATTCCAATATGTAACTCACTCCCGGATATCTGTTATTCTATGTAGAAAAAAACACCTCAAACCTCTCGTTCGATTCCAATATGTAACTCACTCCCGGGTCTCTGTTACTCTACATATAAAAACCACCTCAAACACCTCGATAGGATACCAATATGTAACTCACTCCTGGTCTCTGTTATTCTACATCGAAAAACTACCTCAAAACCCTCGATAGGATTCCAATATGTAACTCACTCCCGGGTCTCTGTTATTCTACATATAAAACCCACCTCAGCCCCTCGATAGAATTCCAATGTGTAACTCACTCCCGAGTCTCTGTTATTCTACATATAAACCTCACCTCAAACCCCTCGATAAGATTCCAATATGTAACTCACTCCAGGGTCTCTGGTATTCTATATATAAAACCCACATCAAACCCCTCTGTAGGATTCCAATATGTAACTCACTCCCATATATCTGTGGCTGTTTATGTTCACCAATTAACTTCAGACACTTCAATTAGATTCCAGTTTGTAACTTATATTTGGGTATTTTATTTTTATATAAATAAACCCACCGATTCATCGATTAGATTCCAGACTGTAACTCACTCCCGGATATCAGTTATTCCAGACAATCCACCTCAAACCCCTCAATTAGATCTCAGTTGGTAACTCACTCTTGGGTGTCTTTTTTTTTACATAAATAAACCCCAATGAATTGATTAGATTCTTATCTGTCACCCACTCACGTATATCTGTTACTCCATACATAAACCACATCGAAAGCTTCCTTAGATTCCAGTCTGAAAGTCACTCCTGATTATCTGTTATTCCATACATAAACCACCTCGAACCCCTCGATTAGATTCCGGTCTGTAATTCACTTCTGGGTATTTGTTCTTCCATGCACAAACCACCCCAAAACCCTCAACTAGATTCCAGACTGTAACGTATTCCCGGGAATCTGTTATTCTATACATAACTCACCTCAAACCCTCAAATTGATTCCATTTTGAAACTTATACTTGGGTTTTATTTTAATATAAATAAACGCTTTGATCCTACGATTAGATTTCAATCTGCAATGCACTCACGTATATCTGTTATCCCACATATAAATCACCTCAAAAGCATTAATTATATTCTAGTCTGTAACTCACTCCTGGGTATCTGTTATTCTATATATCAGCCTGGAACGCGCTGCCAGAG
>NW_025172047.1:0-1825 GCF_004010195.1 Chiloscyllium plagiosum | reverse complement strand
GCGTTTCATCCTGACCACAGATGAAGATAGTTATGGCTGATGGCGGTCAATCATCTCAGCCGTCACACATCTCTGCAGGAGTTCTTCACACTTGTATCTTGGCCTTAAAATCTGCAGCTGCCTCATCAATGCCTTTCCCTCCATTACCATTTCCAAAGTAGAGAGGTTTGTTCATGCCTGCACAATATTCAGCACCATTAACATCTCCTTAGATAATGAAACGATCTGTGTTATTATACCGTGAGATATCAATTACCAGACCAAGCTAGATGTTAAGTAACATTCGTATCCCACAAGCACCAGGGAGTAGCCATCCCCAAGAAGTGAGAACCTACCAATATGCCAATGGCTTACAGTGACATTATTGTCACTGAATGCTTAGCTAACAACAACCTGGTCCAACCATTGACAAGAAAATGATCTGGTCCACCCATGCAAGTGCTGTGAACACAGGAGTATGCCAGATATTGATTTCTGCAGCAATAAGCTCCCAGTCTGTCTCTCCTATCCATGTCTACCATCCAGAAAGTATAGCTTGGGTGGGATGGAATGCTTTCCATGTATCTCACTGAAAGCATTTCCAACAACATTTACAAAGCACCACATTGATCAGCATGCCAATTACCACATTCCGGGCTCACTCTCTTCACTAATGATATGAATCACCCACAATGAATACCAACCATAGATGCAAAACATTACACTCCAAGTGTTTTTTGACAGTACCTCAGAGAACCATGACCTCTAATAGCTAGAAGAACAAGAGCAGGAGTTGCATAGAGACACCATCATATGCTACTTCCCTTTCAGGATAGATTTCATTCTGACTTGGAAATACATCATTGTTCCATTACTACTGCTGTCTAAAAATTGTGGAACTCTGCTCCAAAATATACAGGGTTTTCCTATCCACCAGATAATGCAGGTGTTCAAAAATGCTGCTCTCCAGTACTATTAGAATCAAAAGCAATTAGAATTGGGCAAGAATTATTGGTCCAGACACCAAAACTCACATTTTGTGAGTACATTTAAAATTAACCAATATTCCCACATCTGAAAGAAGACAGCTCTGAACCTGAGTTGTGGTTATTGTCCAAAAGAATGTTCCACATGGGAGACAGCAGGAGAAATAACCAACAGGAAAGTAGGGAAGCTTGGTGCTGATATCTTGCTGGATTCAGGATGTCAGCTATTCCAGTGGATGGTCCATGTCAAAGCTTATTTTGTCGTGTCCAACGATTTTCCCAACTACTACTGGTCTATAAGCCAGAAGACAGAACCTTTTCCCTGTGGTCTATGGGTTTATGCATTGGTGTTCCTTACTTTAGAAAATTATACTGAATCAAATTAAGGATCTTCAAAACTGGGTCGATTTTTGGAGTTGCACGCTTGTGAAAATGAACATCACATAAGGATATCCTATCACAAGAAGTGGTCTAAAAAAGGGAGCAATCATTTTAGAGTCACCAGATTGTTGAGAGTCTAGTATTTGATCATGAGCCCATCATCTCCCCTAAGCTTTAATATTGGCCTGAATTCAGATATAGCCTCTGAAGCCAGGCAATGGAACAATGTCAGAGTCTCCCACAACAAGCTTTAGTACAATTCTAGTGATTTCCAAGGTGTGTGTATGGGCATGTGCTCTGAATCTGGGAGGAGGATCTCTGTTCACAAGGAGAGGAGCTTGTGAGAGAGAGCCTGGACATCAGGCAGGAAGCTTTGCTTCATTCCAGATAAAAAGTGTGAATTCTAAACTAGAAAGTTGCAATGACCAATGTTGCATGGATTTGGTTGGGAGCAGTGGAGTACAGTCTCAGACAGGTCA
>NW_025172046.1:0-1825 GCF_004010195.1 Chiloscyllium plagiosum | reverse complement strand
CAGCAATATACTTAGGGCGGAATTTGGATGTAGATTTGCTCAATGCAAGGTACATTTTCAGACATTTCATCATCATGCGAGATAACGTCGTCAGTAGGCCTCTGGATGAAGCATAGGTGATACCACCTGCCTTTCATTTATGTGTTTAGGTTTCATTGAGTTGGTGACATCATTTCCCGCGGCGATGTTATTTCCCGTGGTGATGTCATTTCGTGTTTTTTTCTCGGTTGTTTGTAAATGCAGTCCAAGTCAATGTGTTTGTTTATAGAGTAACAGTTGAAATGTCATTCTTCCATGAATATCGCGCGTGTCTCTGTTTGGCTACTCCGAGGATTGATGTGTTGTCCCAGTCTAACTGGTGTCATTCCACATCAGAATGTAAAGCTACGACCGAGAGTGGATGATTTATTTTTGTGCCTAGTTGATGTTCATATAGCTTGGTGGCTCGTTTACACCCTGTTTGTCCAATGTAGTGTTTGCTACAGTTCTTGCAATGTATTTGTAAATTACATTAATTTTGCTTGTTTTCTGTATAGGCTCTTTAAAATTCATTTGTTGCTGTTTTAGTGTGTTGATGGATTTGTAGGCTACATGACTTTAGGCAGAATTTGTTAAATGCATCGAAGAATATTTCCTGAAAAAGTATATGGATAGTCAAACTAGTGGAGTAACCATATTTAATCCTGTGTTGGATAATGAGCCTGGCCAAGTGACTAACCATTCGGGAGAGAACATCTTGGAAACAAAGATTACCTCTCCTAACGTTTTAAGGTAGCTATGAATAAGAATAATTCTGGAACTTCCGGAGGGGTACTAAATTGCAGAGGGAAAACTATGTCAAAATTAGTGAAGTGCTAAATGGGAGGAGCTATTATCTACGTCTGACTTGTGGGAGTTTTTCAACGATCTGCTGATTAGAGTTTGGGACCGACAGGTTCCACTGGGGAGAAAGCACCAGGATGTCAAGGTAAGGGATGAGGGAGATTGTGAATTTAATTAAAGAGGGAAGAAAGAAACGTTTATTAAGTTTAGGAAGGTTAAATCAGACAGAGCCCTTGCGGAATATGATGAAAGTACAATAAAACTGAAGTCGGAGACAAAGGCGGCATCATAATAACTACATAAATAGAATCCCAAGACAGTTAAAAGCAGTTAAATAGCGCGGGTGAGATTGGGATCACTCAAGTGCAAAGGACGAAACTTGCACTTGATACACAGGATACGGACGAATCATAATTGAGTTCCTTTTGCTCCTGTATTCTCCGAGGACATGGATACAGAGGACACTGATATTAGTCTAGGACATGTTGGTATGGCAGCTTGAAATCAAAAACGCTGTGGGGTTAAGTCTCTTGACGTATGTTAAGTTGTATAAGTACACAGGGCCCGGTGGATTCGAACCCACGTATTGAGAGAGTCAAGAGATGAGATTGTTGGAATCTTCATCAGGATCTTTCTTCATGTGTATTGACTGGAGATGTCTTGGTGGCCTGACGAGTAGCTAATGCTGTTCCTCTGTTCAAGAAGGGGAACAGAGATAATCCAGGAAATAATGAGTGAGTCTTGCATCATTGGTTGGGCAGCTTATGCAGAGGATTCTTAGATATAGGAATAATGTGCATTAGGAAAGGCATGGCCTATTTTTAGAACATCAGCATTTCATTGTGCATGCAGGTAGTATATTACTGACTTTATTGATTGTTTTAAGGAGGTGAGTAGGTGATTGATGATGGTAGAGCGGCGGATATTGTTTTCATCGTTTTTAATTGTGCATTTGTCGAACTTTCGCCTGGTAGGCTCATCAATAGAATAAGATGCACGGTAT
>NW_025172045.1:0-1825 GCF_004010195.1 Chiloscyllium plagiosum | reverse complement strand
GAGCCCTTTATTCCCACGCTCTGCCTTCTGCCACTCAGCTAATCCTCTATCCATGTCAGAAGTTATGTCCTACTGAGGTTTTAGCACATTATAACCCAGGCTTATTCATTACAATGGTTCCAGTCTCATCATCCATAAGACTGGGAGCTGGCTCTGTACAAGTGTAAACTGACAAGTGTTCTATGTTGAGAGTCATAGAATAGAATTTTTGAATCCCCAAAGTGTGGAAACAGGCCATTCAGCCCAACAAGTCCACACAGACCCTCGAAAGAGTAACCCACCCAGACTCATTCCCCTATCCCATTACTCACTGACTAATGCACCTTACCTACACATCCCTGAACACTATTGGCAATTTAATATGGCCAGTTCACATCTTTGGACTATTGTAGGAAACTCACACAGACACAGGGAGAATGTGCCAACTCCACACAGACAGTCGCCTGAGGCTGGAATCAAACCTGGCTCCCTGGCGCTGTGAGGTAGCAGTGCTAACCACTGAGCCACCGTGCTGCCCGAGAACCTTGATGGAGGCTGAACAGAGGTATCTAACCATTGAGTGGAAGGAGTTAACAGTAACCTGGGCATGTGAGACATTCACAGATAACCTCACGGGACTGAAATTCCAGGACAGAATGGACTGAGAGTCTTAGGTAAGGTTATTGGGATTGAAGGCAATCTCAATAATGCCTCTCTGCAGACAAAGATTCAGGTGAGGCTGATAAGATAGAAATATGTTCTCGGCAGATACACTCTCAGGGTGAGGGCCAGAGGCAGAGCCAGGGATAAGGGTCAGGAGGCACGGAGGGGGAACAGGGGGCAGAGTGGGTGATAAGGAGCAGGGAGAGGGAGTGGGGCATGGTGAGGGGCAGGAGGCAGAGGGCAGAGCAGGGAATAAGAAACAGAGGGAAAGGGACAAGGTGCCCTGGAGAAGGTGATCTATAAGCTGAGAAGGCAGAGATGCTAGAGTGCTCAGTGTTCCCTTACAGTAAACACAGCCTGGTGTCTCCTCCAAGCTGTGGAGTGTTTGCCAAGAGTCAATGCTCTTCCTTTGTTTGCCATCCCTCTTGCCCGTCACAAATGTCTGACACATGCCTGTCATCTGAAGCCACTCGATACACGAGGGCTGGGTCTGGGAAGCTCATACAAAACGAGCTGTGTGTCTGTGCTGAGGACTGGAGCTCACTCTGTCCTGTTACAGGGCGAGTGAGTGTCACCCATCTCTCTATAAAGCTGCAGCTGCAGTCCTTGTGAATGACTGTATACCCCAGTGCAGCAATAGACAATAGGTGTAGGAGTAGGCCATTCTGGCCTCGAGCCAGCACCACCATTCATTATGATCATGACTGATCATCCTCAATCAGTATCCTGTTCCTGCCTTATCCCCATAACCCTTGATTCCACTATTCTTAAGAGATCTATCCAAATTTTTCTTGAAAGTATCCAGAGACTGGACCTCCACTGCCTTCTAGGGCAGAGCATTCCACACACCCACCACTCTCTGGGTGAAGACGTTTCTCCTCAACTCTGTTCTAAATGGCCTACCCCTTATTATTAAACTGTGTCCTCTGGTTCGGGACTCACCCATCAGCGGAAACATGATTCCTGCCTCCAGAGTGTCCAATCCTTTAATAATCTTACACCTCTCAATCAGATTCCCTCTTAGCCTTCTAAACTCAAGGGTATACAAGCCCAGTCGCTCCAATCTTTCAGCGTAAGATAGTCCCACCATTCTGGGAATTGACCTCATGAACCTATGCTGCACTCCCTCAATAACCAGAATGTCTTTCCTCAAGTTTGGAGACCAAAACTGTGCACAATATTC
>NW_025172044.1:0-1825 GCF_004010195.1 Chiloscyllium plagiosum | reverse complement strand
GTTTCGGGCATAAGCCCTTCTTCAGGAATAATTCTGACAAGACCCATTGCTTCAATGTTACTGGGACAGGATCCTGGATACATACAGTAGGATTAGCACTTCCCTTTCACACAGCGGCTCATGAAGGTGATTCACTGTCACCTTCTGCAAAGTTGCTGAGGAACGAAGAATAAATTCCAAACAATTCGAGAATTAAAACAAGAAAATCCGAAATTCATCAAAGGTGGGTTGGCAATATGTTTGCAGGACATCAACACTGGCCTACAGGAGAGATTGGGAAAACTGAGCCTCTATTGTCAAGGTTCAAACAATGAAAACTTACAAAATACTTAAATGGATAGACATGGTGGATAGAGGGAAAATGTTTCCTCTGGTTAAGGAGTATAGAACTAGTGAGTGCAATTTAAAAATAATGGGGAATGTCGCTCAGGGGGAAGGTCAGGAGATTGTTCTTAATTCAGAAGGTTGTGACCTTTGGATTTGTCTAACCCAGTGAGCTGTGGAAGCTCAGCCTTTGAGTCTGTTTAGGATAGTGATTGGGAGATTACTGATTATCGGGGATGCACAGAGTTATGGGGATGGGGTGGGATAAAAATCACTGAGTATTCAATTAGCCATGATCCTATTGAATTGCAGGATTGGCTGTATGGACTAAAAATCATTTATTTCTGTTTTCATGTTCCAAGCAAACATCTGGGTATGAGTGACAGTCTTGGCCCAATATTAATACGTGATCCATTGGCCTGTTGTGTTTGGTATTAGGCTGTTTGATTCAATGGGTTGCACAGTTACACTTCAGGTTGAATATTCAGGGTTACCGTATATACTCATGTAAAAGTCAAATTTTTTAGACAAGGTTCAATTTATAGGGTCGACTATTACTCAGGCACTAGTTTTGAGGGGCTGAAAATTCATGCTGCAGTTTGAAATACCATATTATTAGCAGAAGTCAATTTAATCACTCAATTAATCCTGGGTAAAGAAGAAAAACACAATGAATTACAGTAAAGGTAATTAGTGGAAAAAAAACAGAAAAACAAGAATGAATTATTGGTAGTAATTTTTATTTATACTGGTATGAAAATTTAACAAGCCAAAGATTAATTGAAATCCTGCAAAATCACACTGTTCAATATCGTCATGGCCTGGTATAATGGCACTCTTAAAATGAAACATTTATTAAATTCTGAATGTGGAAGCGTCTTGAACGTTCCCACCAAATTCTTCCGTTTCCCTTCCATTTATACTTGGATGTAACAAACATCAACAATGTTAACAAATTTGTCAAAGAATTAAAGATATATGTAGCTCACTTTTATTCAGATATAATGGAACAATTAAAAAGATTAATTTTTTAATGATATTAACTTTTGGATGTATAGTGAACAAAGTGCAATAAGTCCCAGTATGAATGAATGAATGAATCAAAGTGTGCTGCAGTAAACCGAATGAGCTGAATAGAGTTATGAATGAATAGGGATGCAAAGAGCGATGGGTAGAGTTACCGGTATGAATGAATGAATGTGATTTTTTTTAAAGTGGGTAAATAGGAACATGCAGTTTGCTTTGTAAGAGGTTTATAATGCAATATAGTAGGATCAACTTTTACATGAGATATATGGAAAATACAAGATTTTTTGGCCAAAAATAAGGGGTTGACTTTTACATGAGATTGACTTTTACACGAGTATATATGGTAATTCCCTCTGTGGCTACATGGGGTTGAATTTTACCCCTCTCTGGGAAACAGCAGGGAAGACATCAGGAAGAGCAGGTGATTGGCACAGGGGAGAGACCTTCGAGGAGAAAGTGAGGTCTGCAGATG
>NW_025172043.1:0-1825 GCF_004010195.1 Chiloscyllium plagiosum | reverse complement strand
TACATCATGTGATTCCTATAGCGCTTTTCCATAACGTTATTATTTATACTGGTTTTCCATAGCGTGATTTTCTACAGCGCTTTTCCATAGCGTGTTTTCATATAACTCTTTTCTATAGCCTGATTTCTTATATCAGTTTTCCATACTGTGATTTTCTACAGAAGTTTTCCATCGCGCGATTTTCTATAGCAGTTTTTCATAGTGAGATTTCCTATAACGTTTGTCCAATGTGCGATTTTCTAAAGCAGTTTTCCATAGTGTGACTTCATATAGCGGTTTGCCATAGTGCAATTTTCTATAGCGGCTTTCCATAGTCCAATTTTCTATCGCGCTTTTCTATAGTGCGATTGTCTATAGCAGTTTTCCATCTTGCAATTTTCTACAGCAGTTTCCCAAAGCGCAATTTTCTATCACAATTTTTCATAGTGTGATTTCCTACAGCGTTTTACCATAGCGTGATTTTCTATAGCAGTTTTCCATAGCGTGACTTCCTATAGCGGTTTTCCATAGTGCAATTTTCTAGAGCGGTTTTCATAGCGCGATTTTTATAGCAATTTTTCATAGTGTGATTTCCTATGGTGTTTTTCCATAGTGCAATTTTCTATAGCGCTTTTCCATAGCTTGATTTCCTACAGCGCTTTTCTAGAGCGTTTTTTTCTATAGCGCTATTCCATAGCATGATTTCTTATAGCAGTTTTCCATAGTGTGATTTTCTATAGCAGTTTTCCATTGCGTGATTTCCTCTTGCGGTTTGCCATAGTGCAATTTCTTTCGCAGTTTTCCATTGCGTGATTTCCTCTTGCGGTTTGCCATAGTGCAATTTCTTTCGCAGTTTTCCATAGCGTGATTTTCTATAGCGGTTTTCCATAGTGTGATTTGCTATATCAGTTTTCCATAGCGCAATTTTCTACAGCAGTCTGTCATAGTGTAGTTTTCTATAGTGGTTTTACATAGCGTGATTTCCTACAGCACTTTTCCATAGCATGATTTTCTATAGCAGTTTTCCATAGCGTGATTTCCTATAGCAGTTTTCCATAGTGCAATTTTCCAGAGTGGTTTTCATAGCGCGATTTTCTATAGCAGTTTTTCATAGTGTGATTTCCTATAGTGTTTTTCCATACCATGATTTTCTACAGCGGCTTTCCATAGCACGATTTCCTATAGCGGTTTTCCATAGCGCGATTTCCTATAGCGATTTTCCATAGCGTGATTTCCTCCAGTGCTTTTCTATCGCGTTTTTTTCTATAGTGCTTTTCCATAGCGTGATTTCTTATAGCAGTTTTCCATAGTGTGATTTTCTATAGCAGTTTTCCATAGCGCGATTTTCTATAGCAGTTTTTCATAGTGTGATTTCCTATAGCAGTTTTCCATAGCGCAATTTTCTATAGCAGTTTTCCATTGCATGATTTCCTATAGCAGTTTGCCATAGTGCAATTTTCTTTCGCAGTTTTCCATAGCGTGATTTTCTATAGCGGTTTTCCATAGTGTGATTTGCTGTATCAGTTTTCCATAGCGCAGTTTTCTATAGCAATTTTCTATAGAGTGATTTGCTATATCAGTTTTCCATAGTGTGATTTGCTATATCAGTTTTCCATAGTGCAATTTTCTACAGCAGTTTCCCAAAGTGCAATTTTCTATAACAGTTTTTCATAGTGTAATTTCCTACAGCGTTTTTCCATAGCGTGATTTTCTATAGCAGTTTTCCATAGTGTGATTTCCTATAGCGTTTTTCCATAGTGCAATTTTCTATAGCGGCTTTCCATAGCACGATTTCCTATAGCAATTTTCCATTGCGCAATTTCCTATAGCGCTTTTCCATAGCGTG
>NW_025172042.1:0-1825 GCF_004010195.1 Chiloscyllium plagiosum | reverse complement strand
ACAGAACAGGATACGATGCTCAACTCATCAATAACAGTACTGACATGTCACAACGAGAAACTGTAATGACCTCGTCAGGAGACAGACACGGGATAGGACTGTTAGGGAACTCTTTGTTGTCCAGTACTTCCCGGGAGCAGAGAAATTACGTCATGTACTTCACAGCCTGCAACACATTATCGATGAGCATGAGCACCTTGCCAAGATGTTCCCTACCCCTACGCTTCTCGTCCTAAAATAACTGCCAAACCTTAAAGAGACCATTGTTCATAATAAACTGCCCAGTCTACAGGCCAACATCGACCACAACACCACATAGCCCTGTCATGGCAACCACTGCAAGACATGTGAAAGCATCGATATGGATGCTACCATTGCACGTGGGGACAGCACCCACCACGTGTGTGGCAGATATCACATACGCTGCAAGCAAGGATGCCCCGAGGCACAGTATATTGGCGAGAACAAGCAAATACTATGACAACGTCTGAATGGACTCCACACAATAATCGACACACAGCTATGTTCACTCCCAGTTGGAGAACACTTCAGCGGCCAAGGTTAATCGGCCTTGGATCTTCAACTGAACATCCTTCAAGGCGGACTTCGAGATACACAACAACGCAGAGTCGTCGAGCAGCGGCTGATAGCCATGTTCAGTACACCTGAGGACGGGTTTAATCAGGATCTTGGGTTCATGTCACACTACAGTCACAGATACACACACACACACACACACATACACATACACACACACACACACACACACACACATATCACTGGGTGAATTTGAATTTGCAGGCAGTCAGTCCATGTGACATTTGATAAATTTAGTAAATACAACCAGTCTGACTCCAGGTTGTGATTCAGACATAATCTAAACTTAAATGCATTGCCTGAGCTGAGATGTCACATTTTATAATATAGTGATAAAGCGTTAAGCTACCTTGGGGGTAGTGGCTTAAATGAAATTCTGGGATTTCCATATTAATCGATCAAAACCTGCATCCTTATTCTAGGTGATTAAAGACTGAACAGCAATTTGGGTTTGTCTAATAGATTGCATCAGTTATATGACACTTTGACGATTTACTCTAAATTCTGTGTCCTATGTATCCTGTTTCACTAGCTACCTGACATAGGAGCAGCGCTCTGAAAGCTGGAACTTTGAACTGAGCCTGTTGGACTATGACCTGATGTCGTGTGATTATTAACTCACTCAATGTCAGTTACTTCAACACAAAGACAAACAACAATATATTTCGCTCTGCTGCTTTGCACTTATTAATTAATATTTTGATGATATACAAATTGAAGTTATAGATACAGTCAGTAGGATGGTGCCTTTTATACTGGTCCCTGAGTTGAGAGAAACATTGCAATGTGTCCCTGTAACTGCCCTCCCTCCCCCCTGGTGGGATAAGGTTGGACAAATCAGCGCTACCCTCAGTCTGTTACCATAGCGACAGGCTGCTCTTCATTGCTGAAACATTGAAATGACGTGAAAATCCTGGTTGGATTGATTAATGAGTGAGTGTGATGAATTGATGAATTTGGTTGAAGGGATATTTCAGAACATTCTTCAGCTGCTGTCTGAACTTAGTCTGGGTCACGGCATAAATCGCGGTGTTTGTGCAGCAACTGAGGAGTTGCAGCATGAAGCCCAATTCCCGCACAAACCAGTGCAGTGACACAGCCTTATAACCAATCAAAAACATCCGGTACCATATAGAATACACCATTAACATTGACCACAACAGGATGAAATTGGCCGAAATCACCATCAGTAAGGTGACAGATTTTGTGCGTTTTTGCATTTCTGTGT
>NW_025172041.1:0-1825 GCF_004010195.1 Chiloscyllium plagiosum | reverse complement strand
TTAAACATTGGGGTACCTCTTCTACAATCCTTCAACCAGTGGGATTGCACAAATAGAATGGCCTGTGGATATCAAATGGACGCATCTATCATTGTTAACAAATACTGATAACCACTTTTTGTTTTGTGTAGGGGTCCTACTCAATCAAGTAAAACCCTTGTAAAAGATTCCTCTAATGCAGGGATGGGCATTAAAGTTGCCGGTTTTATTATTGCATGAAGTTTTCCGGTTACATGACATGTATGACATTTCGGACAATTTTCATCTCCACCTAAATGAAGTCCAGGCCAGTAAAAATGTTTTTGTATTTTGCCGGGAGTTCTTCTCACTCCCACAATGACCCACAGGTGAATGATGAGCTACCTGCCACACCTCCTTTCTATAAGTCCCTGGTAATGAATTTCTCCCACTTTCCCATCTGCCTGAATGTCTCATCAAGACATCATGTTTAAGTTAGTAACATTTGGGAATGCACTCAGATTCTTCTTCTGTGTTTGCTTTTCAATGCAATTGCTTCAGTTTTTCATCTTTCTGTTGTAGCTGAGTTCATTTCTCTGAACTAAAAATATCCATTAGTTCTCCATCTGTTCTTGTTTTGTCTCAGCCGTTCAATCAAATGTGGGCTCTGATCATTCTGCTTCAACTTGCTTTTCTGTACTCTTTGATTTCTTCTGCTGTTTCAATTGGTGACTTTATGACCTTGTTATCTCTCGGTTAATGTTTTCCAATTCTTTCATGATTCACATAGCAATGATGTTCATTGTATTTTATTTTGAACATGAGTTAATCCATCCACTAGCTTATTGAATTATTGCCCTCTATTAGAATGATGACGAAGTTAGTGATTTTCACTGCCCAATTCCAACAGCCGACCTTGTCCCAACAATAGTCTTCACTCCTGACCGAGAAGTCGGTGTTTTGGGCAGGAAACTCAATGAAAGTCTTATGCCCAAACGTTGACTCTCCTACTCCTTGGATATACTGCCTGACCTGCTGTGCTTTTCCAGCACCACACTTTTTGACTCTGATCTGTAGTACTCACCTTATCCTTTTCCCTCGGATGTCTGGTCTGGTCTGAAGTAAGCTGCGAGGTACAGATGCACTTGCAAGGAGTTTTGTGGTCCTGGGACATGCAGAAGGAGGAGTGAAAAGGCTGTTGTATGGAGACCTGCAGGGGTTTTTGGGTTTAATTGAGTTGTGGGTGAGGGTATCCAAGTTGGAATGCTGAGATTTGGAAGTGACATGACAAATTCTTGAATTCTGTGTCCTCTCAAATGGAGAGTTCCTAAATCATCCAACCAATGTGTCTTGGACATGTCAACATGGGAAGATTTCCATTGGTTTGACATGAGCTATCAGGGTGACCAGACATCACCTTAGACGCTCAAACTAAAGGCATAAATTGACACTCTGTAAGTGTTAATGAGATATTGGTGATAAAAGTTGTCTGGTATGAATTAGTATCTTCGTCAAGCAGCAAAGTTACATTGCATGGAGGCACGCAATCTGAAATACATCAGAGCACCTTCCAGCAACTGGAGCATGCTGTTGGCTTCTGACAAAGAAAGTAGTTTCAAGGAAATATGATGTGCTTCAAAATGCCACGGACACAGAAATGTACATTCGCTCGCGCGCGACACACACTCATACTCACATTCACAATCACACACACCCCTACACAGAGACAGACACATAGCCATGGATATGCACAGACATACGCACACACGCACAAATACACACGCACACACACAAATACAGACACACAAACACGCACTCACAGAACAAAATGACATCTTTTGTTAAGAATGAACAAAGCTGCACCTCA
>NW_025172040.1:0-1825 GCF_004010195.1 Chiloscyllium plagiosum | reverse complement strand
CTCAGTACTGACCCTCTCACAGTGCAGCACTCCGTCAGTACTTACCCTCAGACAGTGCAGCACTCCCTCAGTACTGACCCTCTGACAGTGCAGCGCTCCCTCATTACTGACCCTCTGACAGTGCAGCACTCCCTCAGTACTGACCCTCTCACAGTGCAGCACTCCATCAGTACTTACCCCCTGACAGTGCAGCACTCCCTCAGTACTGACCCTCTCACAGTGCAGCACTCCATCAGTACTTACCCTCTGACAGTGCAGCACTCCCTCAGTACTGACTCTCTAACAGTGCAGCACTCCATCAGTACAGATCCTCTGACAGTGCAGCACTCCCTCAGTAATGATCCTCTGACAGTGCAGCACTCCCGCAGTACTGACCCTCTGACAGTGCAGCACTCCCTCAGTACTGACCCTCTGACATTGCAGCACTCCCTCAGTACTGACCCTCTGACAGTGCAGCACTCCCTCAGCACTGACCCTCTGACAGTGCAGCACTCCCTCAGTACTGACCCTCTGACAGTGCAGCACTCCCTCAGTACTGACCCTCTGACAGTGCAGCACTCCCTCAGTCATGATCCTCTGACATTGCAGCACTTCCTCTGGACTGACACTCTGACAGTGCAGCACTCCCTTAGTACTGACACTCTGACAGTGCAGCACTCCCTCAGTACTGACACTCTGACAGTGCAGCGCGCCCTCAGTACTGATGCTCTGACAGTGCAGCACTTCCTCAGTACTGACCCTCTGACAGTGCAGCACTCCATCAGTACTGACACTCTGACATTGCAGCGTTCCCTCAGTACTGATCCTCTGACAGTGGAGCACTCCCTCAGTAATGATCCTCTGACAGTGCAGCACTTCCTCAGTAATGATCCACTGACAGTGCAGCACTCCCTCAGTACTGACCGTCTGACAGTGCTGCACTCCCTCAGTCCTGACCGTCTGACAGTGCAGCACTTCCTCAGTACTGATCCTCTGACAGTGCAGCACTCCCTCTGTACTGACCGTCTGACAGTGCAGCACTTCCTCAGTACTGACGCTCTGACAGTGCAGCACTCCCTCATTACTGACAGTCTGACAGTGCAGTATTTCCTCAGTACTGACCCTCTGACAGTGCAGCACTCCCTCATTATTGAACGTCTGACAGTGCAGCACTCCCTCAGTACTGATCCTCTGACAGTGCAGCACTCCCTCAGTACTGCTCCTCTGACAGTGCAGCATTCCCTCAACACTCACCCTCTGACAGTGCAGCACTCCCTCAGTACTGACCCTCTGACAGTGCAGCATTTCCTCAGTACTGATCCTCTGACAGTGCAGCTCTCCCTCTGTACTGATCCTTTTACAGTGCAGCACACCCTCAGTACTGACCCTCTGACAGTGCAGCACTCCCTCAGTACTGACCCTCTGACAGTGCAGCACTCCCTCAGAACTGACCCTCTGACAGTGCAGCACTTCCTCAGTACTGACCATCTGACAGTGCAGCACTCCCTCAGTACTGACCCTCTGACAGTGCAGCACTCCCTCAGTACTGACCCTCTGACAGTGCAGCGCTCCCTCATTACTGACCCTCTGACAGTGCAGCACTCCCTCAGTACTGAGCCTCTCACAGTGCAGCACTCCATCAGTACTTACCCTCTGACAGTGCAGCACTCCCTCAGTACTGACTCTCTAACAGTGCAGCACTCCCTCAGTACTGACGCTCTAGCAGTGCAGTAATTCCTCAATACTGACACTCTGACAGTGCAGCACTCCATCAGTACTGATCCTCCCCATGCAGCACTCCCTCAGTAATGATCCTCTGACAGTGCAGCACTCGCTCAGTACTGAC
>NW_025172039.1:0-1825 GCF_004010195.1 Chiloscyllium plagiosum | reverse complement strand
ACAATATTCAAATAACAGGAGCAGTGATACAATAAATCGTGGTTCACAGCTGAAACTGAAAGATCAACATAGAGTGACACAAGGGACTCTGCCAGAAGGAAAGAGAGAGAGCATTAACAATTTGACTGATGTAGATAGTTTGTGGAGTGAATATCTGGATTCAGATTCTCAACTGGGAGAATAGCAGCAGCAAGGAGAGTCGAGTAAATGAAAATAACAGTATTGTGTTCACAAACGGTGTATGTAATTAATAACTGAAAAGTAAGACTTACCAGGGACACCAACGATAGCCAGGATTGGATAATAAATATATTGAATAATGTAAAGTACATATGTAATTCGCCCTGACAATGACAAATAATCGTAATATGTAGAGAGAGCCCAAATATTCCACGATAAATCCCTGTCCACTGTTGCAATATTCCGGTATAATGTACTCAGATTCTGATCCATTGTTGGAACACTCCGGTGTAATGCTATAAGATTCTGATCTGTCCTTCCCCTCTCCCTGGAGCTGCTGATTCCTGCTCGTGCTTTAGTGGCTCTTACTCATTTTTTGGTATAACACTGTGAATGGAGAGAAGTTTTCATTAAAAGATGTAAACCCTCCACTTGGATAATTTGAATCCATGGAGGCTCTCATTAATCACAGTCACTGTACAAACAGTTTCAGTTAACCCCTTCCTTTCATCACTTTTCATGCCCTAATAAAAGGTAACATTTACTGAGAGGATATGGATGGAATGAATGAGAGTTTTTGAAGGATGGACCATAAATCTTTCAATGTTTTTAATCCTTCGTGCTTGTATTGGGGAATAGTGCCGTGCGACTGCAGAGTGGTGCATTTTCCACCCTGTTTATACGAGACCAGCGGCAGAACGTGACTGATTGGAAAATTAACAGAGATCATAAATCACGGTAGCAATATTTATGGCCTATGGACATCATGTAATTCTGCACCTATTGTGAAGTACCCTGATTCCAAATCATATCGTAACATTTAGATATCATTTAGATCATTGGTTTGGGCTTCTCCGGAACAGGGGGTAATAGTCTATCACCGTCTTTCTAAAAGAAAGTGACAGGGGGAGACCATTCAGCCTTTCGTGCATGTTGCAGGAAGTCTTGAGCTTGTTATGCAGCAGCTGTTGGCTCTAAAAGAGATATGCAGAAGAATTGTCCTGATATAAATATTCAAGTTCTAAATTTGTTAAGGCCAATAATGCACATTTTAGCGAAGCACTTCGAAAGTACTTTGGAGAGATTACACGCTGAATAATGGGATATCTTCAGAAACGAAATTACAAAGACTAGCAGCAGTATATTACTGTTCAAGAGGAGGGCAATGATGGCAGTTGTGAAGTATTTTGGATGACTAGAAGCAGAGTCTGGTCAAGAAACAGAAAAATGCATATGATGGGTTTGGAGAGCAGTGATCACTTGAATCCATTGCGGAGTATAATGACAGCAGGTTCATACGCAAGATGGAAATCAAGTGGGCAAATGTGAACCAGAGAAAGCTTCAGTCAATAGGGTCAGGGAGAATCCAAAGGGATTCTATAAATGCAGTAAGGGCAAGGGAGTAATTGGGGAGAGAACAAAAAATCCACCTATCTGTAGAACCACAGATGTTTGATGAGATACTATATGAATACTTCATGTAGTTGTGGAGAAGCTTATGGAATCTAGATAAATTGTGGAAATAAATAGTGATATTTTGGGAAGTATCTATAATCGAGAAGAGGAAGAGTTACAGTATTAAAATGCACAAAGGCGGATACAGCCCGGGAATCTCATCAGTTGTAACACCAAACCCCTTGGAATG
>NW_025172038.1:0-1825 GCF_004010195.1 Chiloscyllium plagiosum | reverse complement strand
CCATAGCTTGTGAGATCTTTTTATTAATTTGGAAAAATAGAAGCAGCCTGGATGGGTGTGGGCCGTTCTCACAGGCCCAGAATTTAAGGCATTTTATTTTGGATTACGTTTAAGCTGCTGGAGCTTTGAAGAAGTAGAAACTATTATTTCTCTCTCCGGGTTACAGCTCGAATCTTTCATTTCTCCAGGTACTGTGGGCATTACACTGAGAATGTCTGGTTTCTGAATTTGCATTTTGCAACGTCGTATATTTTTGGATGTTACTATAGTTGAACAGTAAGTTAGTAATAATTAATGTGTCCATTTTTCTGTTAAGCTTTGCAACATAATTAGTTTATTATAAGTTTTCCTTTCTTACATTGCATTAAAACTAAAGTGTCTGAATAAATTGGTGTTTGAAGAAAGCCACTTAGATTGACCATTTGAATTACATCTGCAAGATGACACTTAATGGTTTCCTTTAAATACGTTAAGGCTGCCGTCGTAAAATATTTTGAGTGGGACTGGTCTGGTCCATTGAAGGAAGCTATCCTTGAAAGTGTTAGTAACATGCCAGTCACTTGATAATTTGCTTACATTTTAGATGAATTTTCTGAAGCTTCTTGAAGCTGCAACGATTCAGAAACTTGCACGGTATTTAGACAGACCCCTGACTTGTGCTCTGCCGACAGCAAACGTTTCTTGGAAGTCAGGATTGTGTTATCTGCCCTACATCTCTACAATCTTCTTTCTAATATTGCTATAAAATTGGTTAGTTCATTTTCTGGTTAATAAAGCTCTCCAGGACGTTAGTTTAGATTACTTACAGTGTGGAAACAGTTATTGTGGATTCAGTTGCGGCCATTCAATTGAATATTCTATTACCTTTTGCGCCCACCGTCACTAGTAGACACGCCTGCAATGCGCATTCACTGAGATCTGGATCTGGAAATCCATTTGTTGATTCATCCTCATTTAATTCCGCAGTGAGAGCAAATCATTTCATTATTATTTACATCATAGCCATCGGAACTATGCTGATTTCGAACTCTATCAATACTCCTGCAATGTCTATTCATCAAAAGCATTGAAGTGCATGTATTCAGGGGCTTGACTTTCCAACACATAAGGAGCAATGGGATGCACAATGTACTAAGGCTGCGGCCATTGATGAACGTCGAGAAATGGGCTGTCAATAGATGCTGGACAATAATGGCAGCAATATCCACTTGAATTGAACAATCAAGAAAAGCATACAAGCATGCAAAAGAGGCTGTGCAATACAGTATTTTACGGAATCTGATCGCAGAGCGTGTCCTGCTCAAGAATATTTCGAGTTTTTGCTGAAATATGAAGTCACAGAATAATAAAGCAAATAAAGAGCTTATTTTGTCCACCTCGTGAACACTCACCACAAACACAAAGTGATTCAGTTCCATTTACCAATATTTCCCAAAACATCCCACTCAGCCCTTTCTATCCATCTATCCATTCCAATGTCCTGATTACACGTGCCGCAATTACCTCCTCTGGCAAGTCGTTTCATACATGCAATACACTGTGAGCGAAACCTTTGCCCCTCAATTCTCTTTCAAATTTTGCCACCTCATCTAAAACCTGTGCCATTCAGTATTAGCCTCCTAAACTCTGGAAAAATACAGGAGGTAGTCACTCTATCCATGGTTCTTCTGATTTTATAAACCGCTGTAAGGCCGTCTCATATTATTGAATCTAGCTCCAGCTTAGTCATGTTCTCCCTGTTATTCCAAATACGATAACACAAAACCTTAAATTGTCTAATTCCTACGGACGTAAAAATACTTAAAATGCTTTACATCCTACGTTC
>NW_025172037.1:0-1825 GCF_004010195.1 Chiloscyllium plagiosum | reverse complement strand
CCACCAACATCCCCTTCAATACCTCGCAACCCCAAAAATGAACACTTTTAAATTTGCTGTCTGATAAGTCATTTTATTCCTGGGAGAACACAGTCACTGCCCTCTCATCATTCGTTTCAAAGGTTTTGCCTTCTCTCTCCTTTTTCATATTGATGTGTGTCACTCCAAGGGATAGATTCAAAGACCAATAGAGTCTTACAGCACGCGACAAGCCCTTTGACCCATAATGGTCCATGCCAAATAAAATGTCCATTCACCCATCCCATGTACTTCATCTATATCTTCCGAGAACCTTTCTATCCATATATTTGTCCAAATGCATTTTACACGTTATTAATGTACTCATCTCACATCTTCTGCAGCTGCTCATTCCATATGCATATACGTTGCCCTTCAAATTTCTTTTCTTTCCCCCTCACGTCAAACCCGAAGCTGTCCCGTCAAGATTACCCATCTCAGGGGAAAAGATTGAGTGCATTCAACCTATCTATGCTCCCAATGATCTTTAAGGGTTTTTTTTATAAGATCCCTCGTCAGTCTCCTGTGCACTGAAGAAAACGTCCCAGCTTGTCCAAGCTCTCCCTATGACTTAGACACCTGACATGGCGACATCCTTTTCAATTTCGTCTGCGTTCTTTCCAGTTTAATAACATCGATTTTGTAGCAAGTTGTTCAAAACTGAACATACTCGAATTGTGGACTCACCAACGTCCTGTACAAATGCAACATAATTTCTCAACCTCGATATTCATTATCCTGACTGATGAAAGCGTCATTTAATGCCCTGTCTACTTCTTACTGCAATTTCAGAGAACCGTACACCCATACTCCAAGGTTCTTCTGTTTTATTACACTCCTTAAGGCACTACCATTCACGATGTATGTCCGACATTGGTATGATTTCCCGAAGTGCAACAGTTCACACTCGTCTATATTACGCTGTATTTGCAATTTCTCGGCTCAAGTGAGCAAGGTTCTACTACAGTTTCAGATAACTTCCCAGACTTTCGAAGGTACTGCCTTCTTTAGTGTAACTTACAAACACATGAATCATGCCGTGCATATTTTCATCCAAGTCATTGATGTGGATAACAAAGATCAATGGTCCAGCATCAACCCCTGAAGCATTCCACTTCTCACATGTGTCCAGTCCGGCAAGCATCCTTCTACTACTAGCCTCTGTTCCTACCAACAAGACAATTGTGTTTCCAGTTTGCCAGCTCCCCTGAATTGCAAGCCATCTAACCTCGAGAGCAGCTTTTGTTGTGGAACCTTATCAACGGCCTTAAAGACATCCAGGCAAACTACGTCTACCAACCTGCTCAGGTCACCTTCATGGCCACTTCATCAAAGAAATGTAACAATTTCTGAGGTATAATCTTTCAAGTACAATACTATGCTGTCTATTCCCGACCAAATATTGTCTTTCAAAATGCATGTTAATCTTATCTCAGTATCCTCTCATGAAACATACAAATAACACATGTTAGGCTTACTGGTTTAAGGTTCTCAGATTTATCTTTGCAGCTCTTCTTGAATAGTGTGCAACATTCGGCATCTTCCAATCGTGTGAAACCTCACCAGTGGCGAAGGATGTTGCAAACATCGATGTTCCCCGCAATTTCTTCAGCAGCATCTTGCAAGTGTTCTTGGAAATGTCTGGCCAGGTGCAGGACATACATCTAATTACAACTGTGCTAATACATTCAACATTTCGTCTCCTGTGATATGGGCTGTCACTAAGCTGTAACCACTTCCTTTCCAAAGTTGCTATGTCTTCATATTTGTGTCCATGATAAACACAGAGGAGAAATATTCATTGCGG
>NW_025172036.1:0-1825 GCF_004010195.1 Chiloscyllium plagiosum | reverse complement strand
ACCAGGTAAGGATGGCAGCTACCTTCCGTAAAGAACATCAATGATCCAGATGGTTTTTTTTCCTGACAATCGAGAATAATTTCATCAATAGACTCATGATTCTAGATGATTTTTAAATTCAAGTTCCATGTCTGCCATGGTGGGATTCGAATCAGGGACCCCAGAATTATCGCTGGGTCTCTGCATTAACAGTTCAGCAATGACACCACAAGGCTGTTACCGAGCTGCAAAGGGCGGGAACCAAAACCTTGATCAAACAGGTAGAATTAAGGAGTGTTGAAGGGAATGGGGGAAAAGAATTACCAAGTTTCGGTTCAAGGCAACTGAAACTAAAACCACTAACAGGGAGGAGATTAAAACAAGAAAGACACATGCAGCTGGAATTGGATAAGTGCAGATACCTCAGGGAGGTGTGGAACGACGCAGGGAGGACAGGGTGAAGTCACGGGTAGATTTAAAAGCAGTGAACCAAATTTTGGAAATATCTTTCTGAGCATAATGTAGATCAGGTTAAAACTGAGGTAGGTGTCTGACACAACTTGCTGCAAGGATACAGACAGCAGAATCTGAGGTGATCATGAGGTAATGGAGGTAGAATGTGGGAGACGAGCTGGGACTGTATTGGAATAGTCATGGTGAGAGGGAACAAATGCTGGATGGAGGGATTCAGCAGCTGATGGACTGATGCTGAGGTGAGCAATTGGTAACTGAGCAAGTGACCACCATCTAATAGGACAGAGATTCTGATCCATCAGCCTGAAACTGACTGACCACGTGGCTGTCAGTGACTCCAACACAAGTGAATGGAAACATTGCTCAGAGCCTGTTTATGCAATATTCAACACAACCAGGAAATAACAATTGAATAATGAGCTGAAAACAAGGCCACTGCTCTGTTAGAGTCAAAATCATTCAATGTTCAGTTACTGAACATTATTGACTCTCAGAATATTCTAACTCGCACAATCACAGCAAAAGGGGAAAGTAAACAACATTCTTGGCGAAGACATAATGAACCAACTGCTTGTATAAAAACAGCTCAGAACAAAGGGGCTGAATCCTCCACAAACTGACAAACACAGATACCATCAGATTTATAGACAGAGATTGGAACTGTGTAGAAAAACCCTTCCCTGCTGATGGTGTGTGGTAGAAACCATTCTCAGTGTGATCTGTCACTGAAAAGAGTCTCTGTTTCCCCTCAGAATAGCAGGTGTGTCGCGCACTTACAGACTGACTTACAGAAAAAGGAAACCTGATCAGGGATTCGCAGGTTAATTAAGCTATTAGTGACAGTCCATTGCACACAACAAGAGCTTAGACCACAACAAATTCCAGTGAAACCAACAATGCAATGAAAAAGGTGAATTAGTCCTTATGATCATGCAGCCTCTCTCAATCAAATAATCCCAGTCAACTTCCAAACATTTTAAAACTATTAATATCAATGTATACATATTTATTTCCTTCCCTAATTTCCTCCAAAACTATATCTAATTATTCTCTTCAAAGTATATTTTAAATGGTCAATTCATAATCACAATTCATTTCCAATTATTCTTAGAGCAAAACAACTTGCAAACTAAAATAGTGTTCATATCAATAATGACACTGGAAACTTTGTTATGTAGTTCAACCATGTTTCCAAATATTGTATTGGTTCATTATTGCAGTGAGGCTAAAATTAAAGTCTATTTATTTTCTCTGATATCCTTCCATTACTTTATTCCCTAACAACAATGCCCATGGTGTAATGGGTGACAAGCATTAAAGTAAAATCGGATTTTCAATTCACGAACTGGTACAAATGATCACATATTTATCA
>NW_025172035.1:0-1825 GCF_004010195.1 Chiloscyllium plagiosum | reverse complement strand
TCAATGAAGGGCATTGTGAGTGCAGGAGGACATACCGGGAACAGCGCCAAAAAGACATATATATGAGGGGACAACCTGGAGAAACCGATGTTTTCTTCAGCTGCAAAACAGGATGACTTGCATGCTAAACAGCATAAGTGGCAAGTGGTCCTGATCTATGTCTGCGGTCTAGCCACAAGTACCAATAAAAGATAATGGACAATGAAAAAAAATCATTGGAGGTAGAGTCTGCTCTCCAAAAATGATATACCCAGTCATGGGAGAGCGCAGCACATCAGTGAAAAATGAAGTTGATGCATTTGAAGCAATCTACAGCCTGAAGGGCTGAGCAGATAATCCATTTCGGCCTCCTTCGTCGGACCCAGCTTCAAAGATGTCAATCTTAAAACGATTAGATTCCCTTCGCACGATGTCACAAACTGACTGGAGACACCGGACAGTGTGATTTCACTCCAGACGTTGTCAAATCTCTCGCCTTGCTATCCCATTCCATAAGAGCACTTACATCCATTAACAATGTGGTAAACTAGGGAAGAAAGTGAGGTCTGCAGATGCTGGAGATCAGAGATGGAAATGTGTTGCTGGAAAAGCGCAGCAGGTCAGGCAGCATCTAGGGAACAGGAGAATCGACGTTTCGGGCATTCCTGAAGAAGGGCTAATGCCCGAAACGTCGATTCTCCTGTTCCCTAGATGCTGCCTGACCTGCTGCGCTTTTCCAGCAACACATTTCCATCAATGTGATAAACTACCAAAGTATGCCATGTGAACATGAAGCAGGGCACATACATTGCAGCCAGTCACTGACACATCGTTGTCCGGTCTATTGTGTAAATATGAAGGCAGGTGTCAGTAATAAAGGATTTTCAGCCGCAATCACATCACAATCAGAGAATACTGAATGGTGAGCAGGCTCGATGGTCCGAAAGGTCAGCTACTGTTCCGATCCAATGTTCTCCAATACCTAACCACGAAGCAGTTACAGAGTTTGGCGAAGATTCCATTCAGCCAGACAGTATCGTTATGGTGAGATGGGAGGAGACCATTGTGCCCTCTAGGGTGTTATGCGGGTGTACAATGATGCATTCTGCATTTTATGTAATTGCACAGCACAGGGTGAGGCTATCCAATGTTCTAGGCTGCTACACAGCAACAGGCGAACACTGGGTAGATAATAAGAAATAAACTGCAGGGTGAAGCGTTTACTTTCAGGTTGGGAAGCTATAAATTGGTAGAGTGCCTCAGGCACCCGTGTGAGATCATCAACTATTCACAACGTACATAAATGAATTGGATTAGGAGACTGTTTGGATTGGAGCGCAATTAACCCATTCACTAAGATAGTCGTTTAATTGGAGATGGAGGGTCTGCATTGGTATATAGACTGGGGAGATTAGTGTTGAACGTTCAGATTAGTGCTGAACAAACGTTCAGCAAAAAATAAATAATGTGGGTTATGGGATGTTTGAGCTATGATAGAAACATAACACAGCAGTGAATGCCATACATTGAGAGAGGTCACAGAATTCAGTGGCTCAGAGGAATTCATGTGTTTCTGGCAAACGATTCACACACAGTTAATCTGCAAATGCAGCTAGTGATTTGCCAGGCATTTGGAATGATATTGCTTCATGCAAATGTTATAGGTATAATCATCGTGATGTTTTACTGCATTTGTACATACCACTGCTCAGATCACATCTGATGTATGAGGTGGAGTTATGATTCCCTCAACTGAAAAAAAATATCAATTGCTTCAGAGTCTTTTCACATATGTACACTTCATTCGTTCATGGAATTAAGGTCTTATGGGTGTCAAAGAGTCATG
>NW_025172034.1:0-1825 GCF_004010195.1 Chiloscyllium plagiosum | reverse complement strand
TTAGGTGGAAACCTAAGTTTGTCAGAAACAAAATGAAACAGATTGGCAAGTAAGTCTGGCATAATGTCAGATTTAAATCTGCAATGTTAGGGATCCAATGTTGTGAAAGGAAAGTGCTGGCAGTTGTTGTAAGATTATGTCAGGGTTGACTCACAAAGGCATCCAATGGCAGTGTGGTGAACACTAACAGAGATGAGAACAATCACAGAAAACAACAGCTTGACTGGTTCAGAAATGCTTGGCTTATTTTGAGAGACCAATCTTGAATCAGCATAAAACATCCAATGTTTTTCAATGGTCTGTTGAATTTTGCTTGATTTTTAATATGAAGGTCTTGCATAACCCAGAAATGGCTATAAACAATGGTGACATACTAAATAAATGATTCTCTCTTCTTTTCACCCTGTACTGTCTCTTCCACACCCCAACCCCAACATTCACTCAGTGTGGTGCACTGTAGACATCCTGTGGAAGTTAAAAGAACCACTACCAACACGACCACGATGGTTCATGATGCATCTTGAAAACAAGTAAATTCCCAGCAACATTTTCCAGATCATAGGACAGCATTGCCAATACACTCCAGGGGGATGGGTGGTGAACGCAACAATAACTAATAACATTAGCAAGATTACAAGACTGGGATTCAAGGTATACTGCTTTGTCATTATCCCCCCACCCCCCCATTAACTTCACCATTACAAGGCTAAAATCGGGAGCATTGGTATCTTCACTGCTCACCTGGTGATTGGTTTAATTGCAACAATAGTCAGGAAGCTCAATATCATCAAAGAGAGACCAGTTTGATTGACTGTCAAAAGAACTAACGTACCTAACCGCCACTCCCTTAACCATCACTGAGCTACAATGTTGGGCTACCTTGCACTTACGCTCCACGGAATGGACTACAGCAACTCATTAGACTTGCACTGAAAGGATATTTCCTGTCTATAATCTCTATTTCTGAAGAGAACAACGATCAGCGAAAGATCTGTTACACCTGATTCTCACTTTGCATGGATATCTCTGTTCTTTTATTATCACTATGGCAAAATAATGTGATTTATTAAAATTGCACAGTCATTGACTAACTTAAGAAAACTAGTATATCAGGCTTGGAAGATTGAATCTCAAGTTTGCGATTTTTTTTTTGTTAAATTGCTTTGGACTTAATTCTGGATATGGTTACTGATGTTAAATGACTGAATTTTTGCTCTTTGATGAATTGCAGTTCTGGAAACATTGTCAGTGCAAACAGTGGGGCAAATGGGAATACAGGTTCTCCTGGATCAAGTGAAGTAATTGCAAAGTAAGTTTAGATGCAGGCATGACTAAGTTAGTCATTATATCAGAATATGACAAACCATTAGGAAATAACTGGTGAGCTGGTAGATTGTGCAATGTTATACAACGATCAATGGTAACAGATCGGACCCAAAAATTTGATCAGCTCTCACAGAGGAAGTTGCCTATGTTCACTCCCAAGTCCTTTTCACTACTGATACAGCAAAACCTCTCCTTATGAAAATTGTAGATTCCTTTTGAAGACCTCAGTTGAAGCTGCCTCCTCCACTATACCATTAGGCAGAACATTCCAGTTTCCGAACTATGCTGTTTTTTTTTAAAGTATTCCTTGTCACCATTGATTTATATTGCTGATCATTTTAAATCAGTGTTCTTTTCTTCTCAAGCCTTTTTAAATAGAATCCGCACAGTATGGAAACAGGGCACTTGGCCCAATAAATCCACACCAACCCTCCACAGAGTAACCAATCCAGATGCATTCTCCTAACCTTTACTCTACTCTATGCAAATCCCTCATGAT
>NW_025172033.1:0-1825 GCF_004010195.1 Chiloscyllium plagiosum | reverse complement strand
GGAAATGGATGAAATTTTGTGATCGCTGCGCTCAGCATGGTTAATTGCTGAACAATAGGGAGTTGATATTTAGAACGATCTCCAGGAGTTGGGGACGGAACAAGATTCAATCGCAATTGTGAGGATGCCTCCAGGATAAGCCACTAACGTCCCATCCTCTCTGCGGAGTCAGCAAGGTCTTTTCACAGTAGCTAAATAAGGCGTCCTTATAACATTATTGTTAAATGTTGGCAGGAGCGGCAGAGAGTCTCGGAGCTCGGTCGCATTTGGACGAAGAAAAAGCTTCTACACATTAGATTGCAACAATCAAATGCAATCAGATCAAAACTCTGTTCCTGTTCCCCAGCCCTTTGCCAATCGCTTTGGCATCGTGGCTGCACAGATGAATATTTTCTGAAATTGTTGACTGTTTCTGTTTCTCCCACTTCCATGGAGAGTGAGCTTCATATTCCACGAGTACCTCAATGAAAACAGTGGTCCTCACGGCCACAATAATCCTGCTGCCCATTACCTAAAATCACCAATCCTGCCACTGATCCCACCAGGAAGGGGAAAGTCTTGTTCCTATCTCCCCCTCATTATTGTATACATGCCAATCTTGTGCTCTCTCAAACTCCTCTTATTTCACGATAACGAATCTAGTCTGTTCGGTCTCTCATCATAACTGAAATTCGCCAGGCGAGGTAACATAATCGTAAATCTCCTCTCTGCCCCATTTCCAGTGTGACCATTTGTGTGCATTCCGGAATTGTAAGTAAAACTGTAAGTATGTGACTTAACCAAATCAATGTTATACAGTTCTCTTCACAACCTGCACATTCGTAAAGTGTATGCCTCGGCTACTAAAAGCAAGTATCACACAGGCATTCATAACCACTAACACTCCCTGACCAGCCATATTCAGAAACCACAAGACATGTGCATAAAAGTTATATCTTGCCTTTTTTGATCCCGGGGTCCTCAAATTCATCATGCATTTACTTGCCATTTTTGTCTTGCCGGGGGTCATCACATCACACTTTCGTGAATTGCTATTCATTATCCGAGTGATTTCAGCTCCGGAGAATGTGAGTGACCCTTTCAGACCTGTGTTGACACGTTGGAATCTTGCTGGAGAGACGCGTGCTGCTGAGTGAATTGGTCGTGATGTGCAGAACATGAATACTGGCCCCTTGGCCTTTGACAAACAAATTGCCTCATGCATCCTTGACCTAACGTTGTATGATTGCAATAGAGCAGTGTTCATCCAAAAAAAGTCATAACTGTAGATGAGGGTAGGACAGTTGACGTGGTATACATGGACTTCAATAAAACCTGTGATAAGGTTTCACATGGTAGGCTGTTGGAGAAAATGCAGAGGCATGAAATTGAGGGTGATTTAGCAGTTTGGATTACAAACTGCCTTTCTGAAAGAAGGCAGCGAGTGATGGTTGATGGCAAATACTTTGCCTGGTGTCCAGTTGCTACTGGTGTGCCACAAGGATAGGTTTTGTGACCACTGCTGTTTGTTATATTTTTTTAATGACTTAGACGCAGGCGGATGGATTAGTAAAATTGCAGATAATACAAAAGGCGGTCGACTAGTGGACAGTTTGGAAGAATGTTACATGTTGCAGCAGGACTTGGATAAACTGCACAATCGGGCAGAGGGGTGGCAAATGGATGTCAATGCAGCTAAATGTGAAGTGATGCACTTTGGAAAGAATAACAGGAAGACAGAGTACTGGGTCAATGGAAAGATTCGTGTTAATGTGGATGTGCGGAGGGATCTTGGAGTCTTTGTACATAGATTCCTGAAAGTTGCCAACTCGGTTGACAGTGCTTT
>NW_025172032.1:0-1825 GCF_004010195.1 Chiloscyllium plagiosum | reverse complement strand
CTCAATCTCACAGTTTGCTTTCCTATTTCATTTGCGATTTCACCATTCCACATTCCACACATCCCTCAGCTTTCTGTTGCATTGAGCACCCGCTGCCTGATGTAAGCTTTGCTGTTCTCTCTCTGTGTATTACTAGACTTCCAGTGAGCTCTGCATTTGGCAGCCAGACCACTTTTCCTTTGTCAGAACACATGTTCTTGGAGCCACTTAAATTTCCTCTCAGAATGCCTGCCACTGCACTGATTCTGATTTATCTGTTCGTCTTATTTCCTGTTCACTTGAACGAAATCACTTTTTGGCTTAATAAAATTAGACAGAACCATACAAAGACTCCAACTCTTAGTCCAGCTTTGTCCTTCACCATACTTACATTTGAATCAAATTAATTAGATCACTATTCCCTTAATATTGTATTTTACCTTCAAGATGGCAGTGCTAATAATCGTGGAAGGTACCGCATTAGGTGTGTCATGAGATTCACACTTTCTGCTGAGTGAAGGTGTTGGAGGGAGGGCGTGATTGTGGATGCAGACCATTCATGTGGGCTGCTTCGCCTTCAATTGTTCAAACTGTTTCAGTACTGCTGGAGCTGAATTCATTCAGACAGGTGGAGATTATACCACCATACTCCTGACCTCAAACACGGAGGTAACGGGAGCTTTGGAAAGACAAGCGAAATGTTACGAGCTGCAGGATTCATATCTTCTGATCTGATCTTCTATTCATAACAGTTGCATAATCTTGGATAAACATGAGAATGTTCATATCATTGGATGCAGCAATGATAATGGATGTTGAATGGCGAATATGAGCTGGCTTATGATGGTTATTTCCAGATATTCATGTGCACAAATGTTACTTCTCACATGACAGCGTAAGCCTGACTGCTGTCCAAGTCTTGCTACTGCTTGGCTGATTTTGTAATCTGAGGAGTTGAGAATTATAAACTCATGAGCAAACATCACTTCATCTGAGCGAATGAAGGAGCGACCTTGAAGATAGCTGGTTTTGCAAAGTACCTGACGCCTTTGTTCTTCCAGATGGCGGTGGGTTTAGAAGGTGTTGGTGCAATGAATCTTATAGATGGTGTACAGTACTACCACTGAGCATCAGTGGTGGAGGGAATGGATGTTCGTGAAAGTTATAGCAATTAGATATGCTGGTGTTGTCCTGGGTTATTATTGGAATGTAATCCATCACAGGCACTGGGGAGTTAGCAGTTGAGTTACTCGCTGCCGAACTCCTGGTTCTTGAAGTTTAGATTAGAGTGGTGCTGGAAAAGCACAGCAGGTCAGGCAGCATCCGAGGAGCCGGAAAATTCACGTTTCGGGCAAAAGCCCTTCATGAGGATTCCTGATGAAGGACTTTTGCTCGAAACGTGGATTGTCCTGCTCCTGGGATGCTGCCTGACCTGCTGTGCTTTTTCAGCGCCACTCTTATCTAAACTCTGGCTTCCAGCATCTGCAGTCCTCTCTTTTACCTCTTGGGTCTTGAAGACAATATTATTTATATGGTGATGCCAGGGCAATTTCTGACCATGATAGCACCCAGGATGCTGATTGACACCATGTTCAGATATGAGTGATGGCAATATCATTGAAAACCAAAGTATAATGAGTTAATTCTTTATTGTCCTGTTTGTCTACTACTTTTCGTGGCTTGAACTCTACTTCTTTGTTTTTGAGACAAAACCTGGATATTTCCAAGGCATGTTTCATTTAACATGTACTGTTCCAGGAATGGTATAATCGGTGAACATTCCCAGGTCTGACCTGATGATGGAGAGTGGGTAATTGCAGCAGTTGAAAATCGTTGAGCCGAGGAC
>NW_025172031.1:0-1825 GCF_004010195.1 Chiloscyllium plagiosum | reverse complement strand
GTGCAAACTCCACACAGACAGTCACCCAAGGCTAGAATTGAACCTGGGATCCTAGTGCTGTGAGGCAGTACTGCTAACCACTGAGCCACCATGCTGCCCTAGTGAATTGTAGAACCCTGAGGAGTATTGATATATAGAGGGAATTGGTTGTGCAGTGCAGGTAGATAAGGTAGTAAAAAAGGCTTTTGGCATGCTTGCCTTCATTGGAAGGGGCATGGAATATGAGAGTAGGCAAGATATGCTGCAGCTTTACAGAACTTCCGTTAGGCTACACTTGGAATATTGCACGCAGTTGTGGTCACCACACTAACAGAAGGATGTGGATGCATTGGAGAGGGTACAGAAAAGGTTTATCAGGATGTTGCCTGGTATGGGGGATTTTAGTTTTGAAGAAAGGTTGGATAGACTGGGTTGTTTTCACTGGGACCCAGGAGCTTGAGGGAACGACCTGACAGACATTTATAAGATTATAAATGGCATGAATACAGTGCAAAGTATGGGTTTTTGTCTTAGGTTGCAGTGGTCAATCACTTGGGTACACAGGTTCAAGTTACGAGGTGGGGGGAATGTTTAAAAGAGATGTGCGAGGCAAGTTTTTCACACAAAGGTTGATGCGTGCCTGCAATGCGCTACCAGAGGAAGTTGTGCATGCAGACAAAAAAACAATATTCAAGAATACATGAATAGAAAGGGAATAGAGGGATATAGATTCTGTAAGTGATGACAGTTTTAGTGTGGAAGGGCAAAATGTATTGATGCAGGCTTGGAGGTCTGAAGGGCATGTTCCTGTGCAGTATTATTCTTTTCTCTTGTTCATGTAAGTATTTGGCAATGATATCCTGAACTTTTAGATTGTCAGTCGTCTTTGTGGGCTGGCCCCATAATTGAACGAGACGCGGAATTGATGTATAATGTTGGAACCCATGACCTGAGGCTTCTTACAGTAATGCAGCTATCTTTATGTAAAGGCATCATGTGCACCATCAGGACCATACCAGGAGTAAGGTGTGACAACTAGCCCAATTGGGAGGGAGAAACTATATATCCGTATACCAAATGGGGCTCCCACTTCCAGATCAGGCTGCCATATGATCCTCAGCACCTCCTCCCAAAGCAACCCCACTCCAGAAGACTACATTCCCTTTTGATTTGTGGGGGTTGGGTTTCAAATCCTTGTTTGATATGCCCTGGGAAGCCACTTAGCATTGATTGATCATTTTTTTCTTTTTCTCTGGTTCCTTAACTTCCCTTTCCCATGCGTGCACCAATGTCTAGAGTAGCTAGGCCTCCATACAGTTATCACAATTGGGGTTGAAGTTCTCACAGATTTCAGGATTCACTCTCCGTGGTGTATGATATCAGATACCTTGCCCGATTACCATTCGTTGTGGTTCTAACCTACAACACTCTAATTGCCCATACACCTAGGTGAATTTGATCCATAAATGTCATGCCAAAAAGGATTGAGCATTCTCCTTTTCTGTGCCTGTAGCTATTCAGATCCTCCACTGGGTTCCTTCTATCATAACCAACAGCGACCAAGATTGGTTCTTCTGTCTGTTCTAATAGTCCTTGTTTCTGGGGGTTAGAAACACTGAATGTAGCCCAGGATTTAGGTACATTATGATTAGTTGGGCCTCCTTATCATCATCCAACCCCTGTAAAACACTCTTTGTTCTTAGGAAAGCATAGAGGTCAGATGTAGTTTCAAAGACTGGATTTTTTTGTGATATCAGACTATTGTGTTGCTGAGAATGGAGATAACACAGGTAATATGATTCGAGCCATTTGGGCATTTGGTGATCATGGGGAGCACTGGAGTGGG
>NW_025172030.1:0-1825 GCF_004010195.1 Chiloscyllium plagiosum | reverse complement strand
TGGGCCATTCGGCACTTTGACACTATTCCACCACTCAATAAGGTCATGGCTCATCTCATTGTGTTCCCAGCTGCACTTTTCTCTGATTTCACAATGATCCCTGATTCACCTGTCTCTGGAAAATCAGACAAAGTCAGCCTCGATATAATATGAAGATTCAGCCCTCCCAATCTTCTGGGTGAGAGCATTCCTACTTGAATTAATTCTCGCTTTGTGAATTTCTCTTCACTTCGGTTCTGACTGAGGTTGGAGGGTGTCACTGTTTCCATTTCTAATCCCACTCCTCCACTGCTCACAACAAATTTTAAATGTAACCAGGTTGGCGATATGTCCGATGATAAAGGTCTAATACTGGGTCAGGTTCAGTTATCAGAACATGCCAGTTGGATTTCTTCATTCACCTACAAGTAATTAACAGAACTAACTGAGGAATATGATGGATATGTGGCGAGCACTGCGGCCGCACATCACCAAGGAGCTGGGTTCAATTCCAACTTCAGGTGAGTTTGAACATTCTCCACGTATCTCTGTGGGTTCCATCCCAATTGTCCAGTTTGCTCCCAGAGTACAAAGATGTGCATCTTAGAGTGGATTGGCCATGCTCGATTGCTCATTGTTGAGAGAATGTCCCCTTCATGGTAACCTCTGTCAGTGTGGGAGAATTGAACCTGCACTGCTAGCCTCCCTCTGCATCACAGACCAGCCATCCAGCCAACTGAGTGGGAGACAGTGTAACTGTTACAGACAGAAACAGTCCCTGCACCTGAAAGTGGGAATTCTTTGGAACACTATCTGGAAGGTTCCATATTCAAAGTGTGTGTGTGTGTGTGAGAGAGAGAGAGAGAGAGAGAGACCGCAGATACTGCACTGAGAGGGGTGGTGAGCTCAGACCATGCTCAGGCCTCCTCTGGGAACAGAATGGACCCCGCTGTTCTAGCCCATCCACTAGGACCTCTCTGCCCCTGTTGAAAAACCGTGGTGTTAGTTCCCCTTACCTGTCATACTCGGGGTCAACTGTGCAGGATAGCTCCAAAATGAGGAATTACAACAGTGTGCCCATTGGCCTTTAAAAGATGGCATCAGTGTCAGTGATCATAGAATAGCCAGGGACATCAGTGCGATGGTGAGTCCCTCCAGCCATGTTGGGTTTGAGAATCAGGGTGGCATTGAATGCGAGGAACACTATGAGATTGAGTGGGTAGTTAATGAGGTGAGTTCGATAAGATAGCACCATGAAACTAGTTCAGTCTCGTACAGACAATCCCTCTGTCACACTCAATAAAAATGTCGCTGAGACAAACTATTGTTAGATTCAGCCCAATGAGTCGAAGACTCTGCTGAACCCACACCCAGTTACAAAGTTGCAGAACAAATGTTCATCTAAAACTCTCCCTCATCTTTATTGACGCCAATATACCCTTCACTTATCATTCCTAGGAATAATGGCTCATGTTGCAGGATGCTGTCGAAATGTTTTCATTTCAGCATTCTGAAACCTGTGATCTTACTGGAAATTGTCTCTCAATCTCCCTTTCGCTTTTTTCCCCAAAGTCATTTGATTGTTGGTAGTTAAACTAATTTCCCCGCCATTTCTCTCTGGCAGGAACTAGGGAGTACGGACTAGGCAATTTCACTCAGCAACTGTTAAGATTTATTTTTATTATTTCACTGATAGTCTTTGCTAAGAAACTTAACATTATTACTCAGCCTGAACTCAGTGTGACTTCAGACCCACAACAACATTGTTGGCTCCATTTTGTCTTGACTAATGGCCGTGTAGTCACAGACTGTCAGTGATGGACAACAAATGCTGCCCTTGCCCGTG
>NW_025172029.1:0-1825 GCF_004010195.1 Chiloscyllium plagiosum | reverse complement strand
GTGTACCCAATCCATGCCCCTCATTATTTCCTACTGTCTCCTCTCAATCTGTCTCCTCTCAATCTCTCCTGCTCTCACAAAAGCAAGGCCAGTCTGTCTAAACTCTTTCATTGCTAAAGTTCTTCAATCCAGACAATATATTGGCAAATTACTTCTGCACCATTTCCACAGCTGTCATATAGCTTCTTTTATGTATAATTGCAGAATTATACATAACACTCTAGCGAGAGACGAATAAAGACTTGAAATAAATGTGGGGAATTCGCAAACATTGGTCTTTTCCAATTAAGTCTCTTTTCCTCGATACTGTTCTGCGTCCTTTTCATGAACCCAGTGCTCCAATGATATCTGGTCCATGCAAATCAAACACTTTACATGAAGATTGATAACCCAACCACATTATCTGATTTCATTAAGTGGATTAAAGCTCCTCATGGTGGTATTGTTGCAAGTTCACCTAACAAGAGTGACAGCTGAAGCACGAACTTAACGGTGTCAATGTGAAAGTGAATGTTACTTTGTGCAATGCCCCAGTGGCATGTGAGGAAGGATAGAATGGAAGAATAGTGATTGGGAAAGGGAGGAACGTCTCCGAGATTAGGTGCAGATAAAGTTTGAAGCAAAACAATCATCACCTTCGAGAGCATTATAACCTTAAAAATTGACTTCTTCCTTTATGCGTTTGTTTTGAAAGGGTTATATGGAGTAACATGGAACAAATTCGCATTACTGATACTCGGATTTGAATGGAGGTTGCTTCAGCCACAATGCAAAGGATGAGCCACTATACGATCACATGAAAAACTCAACAGTAAAAACAATAAATGCAATGGCGAAGATTGGCGAGGAACAGCAGCACATGCACAAGAGAATAACCGACTGAGATTGGGTTGTATCGTCATCTTCGATGTCCTTAGTGGCTGTGGAGAGTCCATCATTGAGAATGTTGAAGACTGATTTCGATTGATTGCGAGAAAAGATGAAATGTACAGGCTTAGCAAACAAATTGTTGAAATGTTGGTTTAAATAACAACGAAGTTTCTCATCTTTACTTTACCAGTGCCTCGAGACAAGGTTGTAACTACGGTTGCACACTTCAATCACACCGGTTTCCAGGTCTGGAATCACAGAAATTTAGCGACGCAGTTGTGAAGATCCGATTGGAAATTGAGGGCGGAATGAACACATGAATCTCTACTCTTTCTGCCAGTGACCAAGTCCGTGAGCATGCAGTTCTTCGATGAAGGCAGAGAGGCGCGTGAAACGCCCAGGATGGGAGCTCAACACTAGGCTGGAGCGACTGGAATAGGGAGCTGTAGGAGAAAAGGCTGGGAGTTCTAACCTTATGTGGATACACTTCAATTGACATGGCGCAGTCACCTTTGGGTTGATGGAAAGTATCCTGAGCCATTTTAATCTGAACTGAAATAGTTTTTGGCAGCATACATTTTTGTGGATTGAGGGAGGATCTGCCCCAGGGAATTGTCACAATTATAAATAAACATTTCGCAAAGACTGAACTCGTCTAGGTGTATCTGTGCGTTGTGAAATGGGCTAAATATCAGTGCACTCTGACATTTGTCATGTTCTGACTTTGCAGACGGTTAATTTTCTGGAAGTAATTTTAAAAATAGTTTTTGTGTTATTCAATTTCCTGCTAGCTTGTTCTGGTCTGATCATTGATGTAACATGAACAACCGAACATTAATATGATTTTGGGATTCGGTTCGATGTTCCCTCGAATTACGGAAGAACAACAGGAGAGCAGAGGTGAAATGTATCAGAATAGCAATGATCAAATTGAATGAATGGGCAGACAGAGGAT
>NW_025172028.1:0-1825 GCF_004010195.1 Chiloscyllium plagiosum | reverse complement strand
GTTTCACTAACTTCTTGTGTAAATCACAAAACCCCTTTTTTTAAAAAAAAGTTGTATTTTCAGGTTAACTGTAACATTGACTGTTACCTAGACAATATGTTCAAAGTGTTAGCCCCCTGTGTTCTCTTGTCTATGCCATGATGTTTAGATTGATTCTAATCTGAAAAGTGAGAATAGAGTTTTACATGAATTCCTGCAGTTTTTGAGCTCAGAGTTTTACATGAATTCATGCAATTTTTGAACAAAGTACAATGTAACTCTGCAAGTACAAATACACCCCACAAAACATATGTGTGCATGAAGGTTCGTCTGTTTGTGTGTTTGTGTATGTGTGTTTTTCTGGGTTGAGGGTCGTGAGTGTGAGAGGGAGTGTATATGTGTGTGTAGTGATGTAGAGTCTCTTAAGCCTGTGAGGGGGTGCATATGTGAGTGTGGCAGTCTGTGTGCGTGTCTGGGTGGGGGCTGTGAGTGTCTGTAAGAGAGAGTGTATATGTGTGTGCATGAGTGTAGTGTGGTCAAAGTTTCTGAGCGGATGCCTGTGTGAGTGTGGGTGTCTGTAAGGGTGTGTGGGAGTGTCTGTGTGCGTGTCTGTGTACATGTGTGCCCGTGTGCATGCGTGTGTATCGGAGTGCCTGTGTATGTGTACGTGTAGTGGTGTCTGTGTCTGTGTGTGTATAGTGAAATGGTGGTCACCTGTAATGTGACATGACCCCAAGATCCCGGTTGAAGCCCTCCCTATGGGTACCGAAATTAGCTGTCAGCCTCTGCTCGGCCACTTTTCGCTGCTGCCTGTCCTGAAGTCCGCCTTGGAGGATGGTCACACGGAGGTTGGAGGTTGAATGTACTGGACCACTTAAGTGTTCCCCAACTGGGATGGAACACTCCTGTCTGTTGGTTGTTGTGTGGTGCCCATTCATCTGTTGTCGTAGCCTTTGGTCGGTTTCCCAGTATTTGTTCAGTGACTGTGATTAATGCCAATCTCAATTGATTCTAATTATCCCAGTGGAGGGTTTTAATGATAAATGGGCGCCGTTCAATGTGTTATCCCATAACATGAGCGGGAGCATCACCGACAGCACTGATAGGGATCAATAGATCCAGAGAGAGGGGGAGGAGAGATCAGAATCTGAAAACATTAGACTTGAATGTTCCAAAAATGGATCAGATGAATGAATCAATGGATGAATCATTGGACTGGCATGGTCCAACAATAGACAGGAGTTTATCCAATTATGTTTGGTATCTTTCTGCATTTTATTGGTGGTCATTATCATTGCGGATCTATTACGCTCTTCTCATTGTTCAATATTTTTATTATCCCTTCCTAGGTATGTTTGGCGTTCCTGGTAAGTGTCACTGTCAAGTTTATTTTTTTTAAACTAGTTATGACTGTATTACTGGTTTTTCATATAGTCTACACTTATTGTCGCTATTATTGTTCCTCCTGAAACTCTCAATCCACATATTCACTCTACAGACCACTACTAACTTCATCAATGAACGTGTTCAATTACTGTCTCCCTCTCTGCTCTGGCAGTGTTACTCATGGGTCTCTATGTTGACCTACTCAGCTCCAGCGTAGAACTACAATTTATTGTATCATGGCCTTTGTTATTTAAATATTAACAGCATGGAGGTCACTCTCTACTGTTCTGGTTACAAACTCCACTTCCTTCCACGGTTTCCATCCCATCCCTGGCCAATATCTGCAGCTGAAGCAGACAAGTCACAACTGTGGGTGATCCCTTTGACAATTAGCTCATTCTTCACACCATTCCCTGGCCTTTTCTATCTGGAAATACTCACCACTCCAGAATATATCGCA
>NW_025172027.1:0-1825 GCF_004010195.1 Chiloscyllium plagiosum | reverse complement strand
CTCCTTGTAAGAGGAGTCGCAGGTAGATAGGATAGTGAAGGTGGCGTTTGGTATGCTTTCTTTTATTGTCACAGTATTGAGTACAGGAGTTGGGAGGTCATGCTGCGGCTGTACAGGACATTGGTTAGGCCACTGTTGGAATATTGTGTGCAATTCTGGTCTCCTTCCTATCGGAAAGATGTTGTGAAACCTGAAAGGGTTCAGAAAAGATTTACAAGGATTCAGAAAACATTTACAAGGATGTTGCCAATGTTGGAGGATTTGAGCTATAGGGAGAGGCTGAACAGGCTGGGGCTGTTTTCCCTGGAGCATCGGAGGCTGAGGGGTGACTTTATAGAGGTTTATAAAATCATGAGGGGAATGGATAGGATAATAGACAAAGTCTTTTCCCTGGGGTCCGGTGGTCCAGAACTAGAGGGCATAGGTTTAGGGTGAGAGGGTCAAAGATATAAAAGCAACCTAAGGGGTAAAGTTTTGACTTAGAGGATGGTAGGTGTATGGAATGAGCTGCCAGAGGAAGTGGTGGAGGCTGGTACAATTGCAAGATTTAAAAGGCGTTTGGATATGTATATGAATAGGAAGGATTGAGGGATATGGGCCGGGTGCTGGCAAGTAGGACTAGATTGGGTTGGGGTATCAGGTTGGCATGGGCGAGTTGGACCCAAGGGTCTGTTTCCATGCTGTAGATCTGTATGAGTGTATAAGAGGGTGCAGCATGGGCAATTTGGGCCGAACAGCCTGCCTCCATACTGTAACGTTGTATGATTAGATGTCAGCATCCACCGTGTCCTTTTACCTGGAGCAGGTGGTGAAGAATCAGTGGACAGAGCTGAATATAATCTGTGGAATAAATTGTTGAAAGAGGCATTTTGAGCAATACTGGATGGAATAGGCAGGCAGTAAATAGAGGGAAATGTAGCAAATGCGGGGGGATATTTGTTTGTTTGAAGGGCTTGGTCCTCTTGTGAAAACCTTTGAACATAGCGGTTTATTGCAGGATGAAATAAAACGTGCGACATTTATTATGTGTCGATTTGAGTGAAACTGAATTGAACATAGACGCGGTACATAGGAAGCCGCACGAAGTACAAGTGAGCGGCACCTATTGGAAAATCTGCTTTTTGCTTGTAAATCAGGGGAGAGCGTGAACGCAGTCCCCCACTACCACAAATTTTGCAGTCGAGTATCCCGCATTTGGGGACATCGCAGGCGTCAGCACACCCGAAGTGCAATGGGATAGCCTCGTCCTGGGAGAACCACCTTTTTTTAATTTCAAAAATATACTTTATTCATAAAAGAATTTGATGGTGTGTCCAGTTGGTCATGCCATACATATGTAAACATGTACATACAGAGATTAGAATTTATAATTTTTATATGCAGGTCTGTACATTTATCAATCATATATCCATATGTTTAACCTGAGCCATCAGCAGAGCCAAATGACTGTGTGGGCCCCCTGTTCTTCGTTAGGCTGGCAGACGTTACACGGTGGTCTTTCCCCACCGCGCCTTGGCGGCTGCTGCCCCAAGCTTCAATGTGTCCCTCAACACGTAGTCCTGGGCCTTGGAATGTGCCAGTCTGCAACACTCAGTCGGGGTCAACTCCTTCAGCTGGAAGATCAGCAGGTTTCGGACCACCCAGAGAGCGTCCTTCACCGAGTTGATGATTCTCCAGGCACAGTTGATGTTCGTGTCGGTGTGCGTCCCGGGGAACAGGCCGTAGAGCACGGAGTCCCACGTCACGGCGCTGATCAAGACGACCCTCGACAAACACCACTGCATTCCTCTCCGACTTCCTCTGCGTAGGCACATTCCAGAAGGAG
>NW_025172026.1:0-1825 GCF_004010195.1 Chiloscyllium plagiosum | reverse complement strand
ACTCTAAATTGGAGGAAGGGTAATTTTGATGGTATTCGGGCAAGAACTTTTAAAAGCAGATTCGGAGCAGATGTTCACAGGTAAAGGGACGGCTGGAAAATGGGAAGCCTTCAGAAATGAGATAATGGGAGTCTGTTAGGGTGAAGGGCAAGACTGGTAGGTGTATGAAATCATGAATGACTAGAGAAATTGAGGTTTTGGTCAAGGAAAAGGAGGAAGCATACCTAAGGTACAGACAGGAGCGATCGAGTGAATCCTTACAAGAGTATAATGGCAATCGGAGTATACTTAAGAGGGAAATCAGGAGGGCAAAAAGGGGACATGAGATAGCTTTGGAAAATAGGGTTAAGGAGAATTCAAAGAGATTCCACAAATATATTAAGAACAAAAGGGTAAGACAACAGGACCCCTTAAAGATCAGCAAGGCAGCCTATGTGTAGAACCGCAGGAGATGGGGACATACTAAATGTGTATTTTGCATTGGTATTTACTGTGGAGAAGGACATGGAAGATAAAGAGCTTGGGGAATAAATAACGGCATCTTGAAAAATGTCCACATGACAGAGGAGGAGGTGCTGGATATCTTAAAAATGCATGAAGTTGGATAAATCTCTGGGACTTGATCAGGAGTAACCTAGACCTCTGTGGGAAGCTAGGGAAGTGATTGCTGGGCCCCTGCCGAGATAGTTGTATCATCAATAGTCACAGGTGGTGGACTCTCCCTCTTTATGGGCATTTAAGCGGGCATTGGATAGGTATATGGAGGATAGTGGGTTAGTATAGGTTAGGTGGGCTTGGATCGGCGCAACATCGAGGGCCAAAGGGCCTGTACTGCGCTGTATTCTTCTATATTCTATGTTCTAGGTGAAGTGCCAGAAGACTGTGGGATACCTTACATGGTGCCACTATTTAAGAAACATGGCAAGGACAAGCCAAGGGACTATAAACCAGTGAGCCTGACATTGGTGATGAGCAAGTTGTTGGAGGAAATCCTGAGGAAGAAGATTTATATATATTTGGAAAGGCATTATAAATTGGGGAGTGACAGATATAGGACAGATGTCAGTGGTAGTTTCTTTACTCAGAGTGTAGTAGGAGTGTGGAATGCACTGCCTGCAACTGAAGTAGATTTGCCACCTTTAAGGGCATTTAAATAGTCATTGGATAAAAAGTGGATGAAAATGGAATAGTGCAGGAGAGATAGCCTTCAGATTGGTTCCACGGGTCAGAGCAACATCAAGAGCCAAAGGGCCTGTACTGCACTGTAATGTTCTGTGTTCTATATGCCAGGACTGATCAGGAATAGTCAACATGGCTTTGTCTCAATTCCTTGACTAAATTTTTTTTGAAGAAGTAACAGAGAGGATTGATAAGGTCAGAGCGGTGAACATGATCTATGTGGACTTCAGTAAGGTGTTTGACAAATTCCCTCATGGTAGATGGTTAGCAAGGTTTGAACACATGGAATACAGGAACTACTAGCCTTTTGGATACAGAACTGGCTTGAAGGAAGAAGACAGAGGGAAGTGGTGGAGGTTGTTTTTCAGACTGGAAGTCTGTGACCAGTGGAGTGCCACAAGGATGGGTGCAGGGTCCACTACATTTTGTCATTTATATAAATGATTTGGATGTGAACACAGGAGGTACAGTTAGTAAGTTTGCGAATGACACCAAATTGGAGGTTCAAGTCATAGAGTCATAGAGATGTACAGCATGGAAACAGACCCTTCGGTCCAACCTGTCCATGCCGACCAGATATCCCAACCCAATCTAGTCCCACGTGCCAGCACCTGGCCCATATTCCACCAACCCCTTCCTATTCATA
>NW_025172025.1:0-1824 GCF_004010195.1 Chiloscyllium plagiosum | reverse complement strand
CGTGAAAACGTTGCCCCTTAGATCTCTTTTGTAACTTTCCCCTCTAATGCTAAACCCATGCCCTCTCATTCTGGACTCCCCCACCCCTGGGAAAAGACTTTGTCTATTTATCCTATCCATACCCCTCATGATTTTATACACGTACAGTTACAACGTTTAAAAGACATTTGGATAAGTACATGAATATGAAAGGTTCGAAGGTTTATGGGCCAAACACTGGTAGGTGGGACGAGTTTAGTTTGAGAACATACTCAGCTTGGCCGAGTTGGATGAAGGGTCTGTTCAGTGCTGTCATACTCTGTGACCGACCTGTACTGGTCTTAAAACCATTTTCTTACCTCCACCCCATAACCATCCACGTCTTTGTTGTTCAAAACCCAGATGAATTTAGCCTTGAATATGTTTAATGACCCTACTTCTGAACTGAATTCCTCTTCGTAATATACCACTTGCCTCGCTCACCTTGCCTGTATCTGCCCGACAACTGGCATTGACTGGTGTGGAGGGACTCTGAGACCCCTTTATACGTCCATACATCATTCCTGATGAAGGGCTTGTGTCCAAAACGTTCACTGTCCTGCTCCTCAGATGCTACCTGACCTGTTCTGCTTTTCCAGTGCCACATTTTTCGACTTTCACCTCTAGTCCTCACTTTTTCCACATTCCAATATATCACCATTTAAACAATGCACTGCTTTTTTTTTAAACAGCCAAGGCGATAACTTCACATTGCGGCACTGCACTTGCCATGTGTTTGCCAATTGAGACACAGACCTGGACCAACTTCGGGAAGAGGCAAAACACTGAGTTCTGAACAAAAACCGTAACACACTCAAAACGTCGGCTCTGTTTACCTTTCCACAGATGCAGCTCGACCCGTTGGCTTTCTGCAGTATTCGCTGTGCTTGAACTGATAGAAGACAATGGTAATTCTGGGCGGGGCAGGTTGAATTATGAATTGAATAGTAGCTTCCTCAAGGAGACCGTTCTCGTCATGCTTGCCTGTGTCTCTGTGGAGCAATTGGTCAGCGCGTTCGGCCCGTACACAAACGGTTCATGGTTCGAGACTACGCAGGGCGGGCGCGTTTGTTGTTCACGCTCCTGCCGCTGTCTTGACCGCAAAGTTGCGTGTTTTTAATGGTGTCAGGAAAGTGTTTCCCAAACGGAAATCTTTTCCACTGAGGAAGCACAAAGGGGTTTCTGAATTGATTGAATTTCTAAAGTAAAGGACTGCGGATGCTAACAGTCCGAGACAGAAAGCGAAACTGCTGGAGCAATTCAGTAGGTTTGGCTGCACCTGGATGAGGAAAAAAAGTTCTGAAATGTTGTCTCTGATTCTCTTTCTACAGATGCTTCCTGACCTGCTAAGTTGCTCCTGCAATTTCTGTATTTCTTTTTAACTGAACGTCCATTTCATCATTCAGACTCGCCATGTGCAGATATTTAACCCTTTCGAAACCTGTGAAATGATTGGATTCAAACAAACTCTGCAATGATTCACTCTTTCTCAGCTCCGCAGGCAGAGAGATCTGGGAAATGAAGCTGTCAGTGTGGTTCTGTATTGGTGGGCCGAGAGGTGAATGCGATAGACATGAAATCCATTGCAGTTTCCTCACGCAGGTGTGACCCCTGCCGACTACAGTTGATAATTGTCGTCAAAAGGAAAGGGAGATTGTTCCACGGTTTTTTTAAAGATGCAAACCAGTGGAGGGGTTGAAATATTTCAATCACATTGGGACTGGTCGGGAATCTGCAACCCACTGCCTGTCAGGGTGGAACAAGCAGATACTCGCAGAGCTGCTTTTGAGGATATGAGCCAAGTGT
>NW_025172024.1:0-1824 GCF_004010195.1 Chiloscyllium plagiosum | reverse complement strand
ACCCAGTCTATTCCGTGTTAGCGCCACAGTGTATCCAGTCTATTCCGTGTTACCCACAGTGTACCCAGTCTATTCCATGTTAGCCCCACAGTGTACCCAGTCTATTCCGTGTTAGCGCCACAGTGTACCCAGTCCATTCCGTGTTACCACAGTGTACCCAGTCTATTCCATGTTACCCACAGTGTACCCAGTCTATTCCGTGTTACCCACAGTGTACACAGTCTATTCCATGTTAGCCCCACAGTGTACCCAGTCTATTCCGTGTTAGCGCCACAGTGTACCCAGTCTATTCCATGTTACCCACAGTGTACCCAGTCTATTCCGTGTTACCCACAGTGTACCCAGTCTATTCCATGTTACCCACAGTGTACCCAGTCTATTCCGTGTTACCCACAGTGTACGCAGTCTATTCCGTGTCAGCCCCACAGTGTACGCAGTCTATTCCGTGTTAGCGCCACAGTGTACCCAGTCTATTCCATGTTACCCACAGTGTACCCAGTCTATTCCGTGTTACCCACAGTGTACCCAGTCTATTCCATGTTAGCCCCACAGTGTACCCAGTCTATTCCTTGTTACCCACAGTGTACCCAGTCTATTCCGTGTTACCCACAGTGTACCCAGTCTATTCCGTGTTACCACAGTGTACCCAGTCTGTTCCATGTTACCCACAGTGTACCCAGTCTATTCCATGTTACCCACAGTGTACCCATTCTGTTCCATGTTACCCACAGTGTACCCAGTCTAATTACCACAGTGTACCCCCTCTATTCTACCTTATCCCCACAGTGTACCCAGTCTGTTCCATGTTACCCACAGTGTACCCAGTCTATTCCGTGTTACCCACAGTGTACCCATTCTGTTCCATGTTACCCACAGTGTACCCAGTCTATTCCGTGTTACCCACAGTGTACCCAGTCTATTCCTTGTTACCCACAGTGTACCCAGTACATTCCGTGTTACCCACAGTGTACCCAGTCTATTCCGTGTTACCCACAGTATACCCAGCCTATTCCGTGTTACCCACAGTGTACCCAGTCTATTCCATGTTACCCACAGTATACCCAGTCTATTCCGTGTTACCCACAGTGTTCCCAGTCTATTCCATTTTAGCCCCACATTGTACCCAGCCTATTCCGTGTTACCCACAGTGTACCCAGTCTATTCCGTGTTACCCACAGTGTACCCAGTCTATTCCATTTTAGCCCCACAGTGTACCCAGTCTATTCCGTGTTACCCACAGTGTATCCACTCTATTCCGTGTTACCCACAATGTTCCCAGTGTATTCCGTGTTAGCCACAGTGTACCCAGTCCATTCCATGTTCCCCACAGTGTACCCAGTCTATTCCATGTTACCCACAGTGTACCCAGTCTACCCGTGTTACCCACAGTGTACCCAGTCAGTTCCATGTTACCCACAGTGTACCCAGTCTATTCCGTGTTACCCACAGTGTACCCAGTCTATTCCTTGTTACCCACAGTGTACCCAGTCTATTCCGTGTTACCCACAGTGTACCCAGTCAGTTCCATGTAACCCACAGTGTACCTAGTCTGTTCCGTGTTACCCAAAGTGTACCCAGTCCATTCCGTGTTACCCACAGTGTACCCAGTCTATTCCATGTTACCCACAGTGTACCTAGTCTGTTCCGTGTTACCCACAGTGTTCCCAGTGTATTCCGTGTTACCCACAGTGTACCGAGTACATTCCGTGTTACCCACAGTGTACCCAGTCCATTCCGTGTTACCCAGAGTGTTCCCAGTGTATTCCGTGTTACCCACAGTGTACCCAGTCTATTCCGTGTTACCCAGAGTGTTCCCAGTGTATT
>NW_025172023.1:0-1824 GCF_004010195.1 Chiloscyllium plagiosum | reverse complement strand
CCTCACCAACCCTGTACACAATAGTCTGGGCACAGCCTCAACAACCTTGTACACAATACTCCAGGCACAGACTCACCGACCCTGTACACAATACTCCAGGTAGAGCCTCACCAAACCTGTACACGATACTCCACGCACAGTCTCACCTGCTCTGTACACAATACTCCAGGTACAGTCTCACCAACACTCTACGCAATACTCCAGGTACAATGTCACCAACCCTGTACACAATACACCAGGTACAGTCACACCAAACCTGTACACAATACTCCAGATGCAGTCTCACCAATCCTGTACACAATACTCCAGGTAGAGCCTCACCAACCCTGGACACAATACTCCAGGCACAATCTCACCAACCCTGTACACAATACACCAGGTACAGTCACATCAAACCTGTGCACAATACTCCAGGTGCAAACTCACCAACCCTGTACACAATTCTCCAGGTACAGTCTCACCAACCCTGTACACAATACTCCAGGTACAGTCTCACCAATGCTGTACAGAATACTCCAGGTACAGCCTCACAAAACCTGTACACAATACTACAGGCACAGTCTCACCAACCCATTACACAATACTGCAGCTACAGACTCACCAACCCTGTACACATTACACCAGGAACAGTCTCTCCAATGCTGTACACAATACTCGAGGTACAGTCTCACTAACCCCGTCCGCAATACTCCAGGGACGGCCTCAACAACCCTGTACACAATACTCGATGAACAGCCTCACCAACACTGTACACAATACTCCAGGTACAGCCTCACCAATCCTGTACACAATACTCGAGGTACTGTCTCACAAACCCATACAACATCAACAGTCTCATAAGCATTGTACACAAAACTCCATGGACAGTCTCACCAACCCTGTACTCAATACTCCAGGTACAGCCTCACGACGGCTGTACACAATACTCCAGGTACAGTCTCACCAACCCTTTACACAATACTCCAGGTACCATCTTACCAACCCTGCACACAATACTCCAGGTACAATCTTACCAACCCTCACTGAACACAATACTCCGATACATTCTCACTAACCCATTACACAATAAACGAGGTACAGTCTCAACAAAACTGTACACAACACTGCAGAGACAGCTCACCAACCCTGTAGACAATACTCTAGGTGCTGCCTCACCAACCCTGGACACAATACACCAGGTACAGCCTCGCCAACCCTGTAAAGTCTCACCAACCCTGTACACAATATTCCAGTTACAGCCTCACCATCCCTGTACACAATATTCCAGGTACTGTCTCACCAACACTGAACACAATACCACAGATACATTCTCACCAACACATTACACAATACACTAGGTACAGTCTCACCAATCCTGTACACAAAACTCGAGGTACAGCCTCACCAACGCTGTACAGAATACTCCAGGTACAGCCTCACCAATCCTGTACACAATACGACAGGCACAGTCTCACCAACACATTACACAATACGCCAGGTACAGTTTCACCAACCCTGTACACAATACTCCAAGTACAGCCTCACCAAACTTGTACACAATAGTCAAGGTACAATCTCACCAACCCTGTACACAATACTCGAGCTACAGCCTCCCCACCATGTACACAATACTCCAGGTACAGTCTCACCAACCCTGTACACAATACTATACGTACATTCTCAACAACACTGTACACAATACTCCAGGTATTGTATCTCCAACCCATTACACAATACAACATGAACAGTCTCACAAACCTTGTACACAATAGTGCAGGGACAGTCTCACCAACCCTGTACACAATTTTCCAGATACAGCCTCACCAATCCTGTACTCAATACTCC
>NW_025172022.1:0-1824 GCF_004010195.1 Chiloscyllium plagiosum | reverse complement strand
ACTGTCAAGCCAATTTTGTATCCTATTGTCTCGATCTCGCTGCAATCTAACCTTATTAACTGGGTTATCACATGGAACCCTGTTGGGCCTCATCATTGTCCACGTCTACTACGCATGCTGCTTTACCTTCATATGATTTCCAGATCACCACTTGAAACATTTCACTCAAGTTTGTGAGACACAATTTCTCACACAGAAAGCCGTGCTGACAATCCAAGATCTGTCCTTGCCTTTCCAAATGCATGGAGATCCTGTCTCTCAGAATTTCTTCCGAACATTCAATCACAGCTGACATCAGACTCACCCGTATGCAATTCTCTGGCTTTCCAAATCAGACTTTTCTTTAAAATAATATCACAATATTAGCTGTCTTTCAGTCCTCCAGTGCCTCCCACGTGGCCGGCAATCATACGAATAAAATGCTAAAGAACTGAGGATGCTGTAAATCAGGAACACCGACCAGAAGGTACTAGGAAAGCTCAGTAGGCCTGGCAGCATCTATGCAGAGAAATCAGTGTTAACATTCCTGATCCAGTAACCTTTCCTCATAACTCGAAGGAATATGGCCTCGTTTCAAAAGACACGTCTTTTTTATTTCCGAGTGCCCTCGCTTTAATGTCTTTATTCACAGTAAATATGACGCAATATATTTGCACAAGATCTCACCCATCGAGCAGGAACAGGCTGTAAGAGAGCTGAGTTGGGAGGCTGGGCGGCCGAATCCTTGTGAGAAGTGTGAACCCAGCATGGACAGTTTCATAAGGACGCTGTTGTTGATCTGTTGACTGTGTTTCTGTGTTTTTCCAGCATGATAAGAAGGGCTGCAATATTGTATGTTTAAACTTTGTTTTCGTTATTTTTCTGCTTTTAACCAAGATCCTGTACCTTGTGGGGAGGGGAACTTTGTGTATAAGATTGTGTCCCATGTGGTGACTAGTAAATTTTGCACTGCCCTCATGTGAGTACACGTGAAAATAAATCTAATAAACCTAATTAATCTACTGTGGAACCACACCTAGATGGCTGATTGATTTTAAGAGCCATATTCTCTCCCTAGATTCTCCCTTTCCCTTAATATTCTTGTAAAATCTCTTTCCAATCTCTTTCGCCTTATCAGCGAAAGCTATCTCGTGCTCCCCTTTTGCACTCCTGATTTCTCTGGTAAGTGTTCTCCGACACCACGTACGCTCAAGGGATTCATTTGATCCCAGCTGCCTATACATGACGTATACCTCATTCTTTTTTTCTTGACCAGAGCCTCAATATCACCTGTCGTGCCTTGCCCCTACTCCGGCTGGCATTGCACTTCACACTAACAGGAACAACGTGTCCCTGAACTCTCACTATCTCGTTTTTGAAAGACTCCCATTTGCCAGACATCGCTCAATCTGCAGTCTCCTCTCACTCATTTCTAGAAAATAAAACCCTGTCTAATGCTGTAACAGTTGGCCTTGGCCAATTTCTAACGTTAATTTTTGGACCAGGCCTGTTCTTTTGTAGAGGTATTTTCAAATTAAGAGAGTTACAGTCACTGGTCCTAAAGTATTCGCAGTCTACCAGCTCAGTCACTTGTCCTGCATTATTTCCCATGGCCAGCAGGCATGAGGGTCAAATGGCTGCATATACATTTTTGTTTATGGTTGAGTGTGTGTGTCGGGGACTGGGTGGACGTGAAGATTTCGCCTGTATCTCCATGTGTGATAAAACAAGAACATTACAGCGCAGTACAGGCCCTTCGGCTGTCGATGTTGCAGCGACGTGTGAAAACGATCTGAAGCCCACCTAACCTAAAGAATTCCATTTCCAACCATGTGTCTACCCAAT
>NW_025172021.1:0-1824 GCF_004010195.1 Chiloscyllium plagiosum | reverse complement strand
ATGACTTTCAGCTGTGCTTCCTGAATTACTCGCAGAAACCCCTGCCATTGTTGTTCCACCCTCTTCCCTGCTCCTCTCCCCTTTCTGATTCCAGGTTCTCCATCTCAAATTACAGAGCACATTCTCTCATATTTTGGTCCCTCCCCACTTCACCTGAAGCTCTTTTATCCAGTCTACCTTCCCTGCACTATCATCAATCTACGTTTTGTGCTGCCACCTTGCCTCTGGTCTGAGTGTGGCTCGGCCTCTTCATTCATGTTGCTTTAGACCTCCCACTCACACCTCACTCCGGAAAGTTTCATTCTTGGAGTAAACCGTATTGAAACCATCATTCTCCCTTTGCACTGAATTCACACTGTGATCCCAAATCCAAAAAGTATACCCAGCCTTCATCTCACTCTGCTGAAGGTGCATGCTGACCGTATAAGAATTCTTTTTTTTTTTACACAGAACTGGCCAAAGATACGTTTTCCCTGGAGAGATCATCACCCACTTTAGGCAAAGGAATGTGTTTGCTTGACGTCTTATTAGCACTAGTAAGAGTTGCAAGCTGCCTTAGTATTGTAACATGGAGAAAAACAAATCACATTATGAAGTTTGGGCTAAGTGTTGTTTACCTGTCATTTTTAATGCTGTTACAAATTTGCAGTGCTTATCTTTAAATGCTTGCTCTTGAAGCTCGAATCAGATCGAGTGTTGAGGGGTGACATTCTAGAAGTTTTGATATCATGGGAGGCATGGATAGGGTGAATAGCCAAAGTCTTTTTCAGAGGATAGGAGAGTCCAAACATAGATGTCGTAGTTTTAAGGTAAAAATGAGGAAATTCAAAAGGGACAAATGGACAACGCTTTCACACAGAGGGTAATTTGCTTATGGAATGAGCTGCCACAGGAAGATGCAAGTCCAGCTACAACATTTCAAAGACATTTGGACAAACATATAAATGGGAAACGTTCAGAAGCATATGGGCCAAATGCAAGCAGATGAGACTAGTTTAGTTTGGAAAACCTGGTCAGCATGGACAAGTTGGACCAAAGGATCTGTTTGTGCGCGGTATGGCTGTATGAATCTAGAAAGCAATGAAAAGTGGAAGAAAAGATACGATGTAAGCAAACTGGCAAGAAATATAAAAGCAAGCAGCGCAAGCTTTTCTGTGTATATAAAGAAAGTTCAAGATGAATGTATGCCCTTTAGTAGAAAAGAAGTCAGGAAAATATATTGAGGATGTTTGGAGTGTATGCCTAGAGGGAACAGACAGATAATTTTCACCAGAATTTTATAACATTCCTCACATTAGAAGGCACTGTAAGTATTTCAATGATATAATCAAAATAGCAATAGGAACTGCCCTAAAAAAAGGAACTAGGCTTTTTAATAAACAGATACGAGTAAGAATACGCAGGTCGGCAGTAATTCACAGTTGGTTTTAAAAGCAGCGGTTACAGAGTGACTGGTGTTACTGTGACAAATATTTCATAACTCTTTGGATTGCAGGAATGTTACAGTGAAACTGGAGACCCGACAATATGGCCCTACAAACAGCGAGACTGAAAGCAGTAACCATTTAGCCTCAACAGTATTGTTGGGAATGTACTAGAGTCTATTATTAAGGAAGGAATTGCAGGGGAATTTAGAAAAGCTTCACGCAAAGTCAACATGGTTTTGTTAAAGGCGATCTATATTTTGCCTGTTAAATCATGCAAAGTTTTTTTCTAGAGATCCCTCAGAATGTAACAAGCGGACATGATAAACGGGATCTGGTAGACACGAAGCTCTCTCGAGATTTTTTACGAGGTTTCACGAAATAAAACTTGTTACACAAG
>NW_025172020.1:0-1824 GCF_004010195.1 Chiloscyllium plagiosum | reverse complement strand
AAGTCGGAACCTTTTTGCATTTGAATGGGAGAACCCCTTCTCAGGACGAAAGCGACAGTTAAGATGGACAGTCTTGCCGCAGGGATTCACGGAGTCACCCAACTTGTTTGGACAAATACTAGAGCAGATCTTAGGAGGATTTCGCAGTAACGCGGAGAATCAATTGCTCCAATATGTCGATGATCTCTTACTCTCAGGACCGAGAGAAGAGGAGGTACGAGCAGACACTGTTGCCCTGCTGAACTTCCTGGGGAAACAGGGCCTACGCGTCTCCAGGACAAAACTCCAGTTTGTGGAGCAAGAAGTAAGATATCTGGGCCATCAGGTTAGTAAGGGGCATCGCCGTATCACGCCAGAATGAATATCGGGGATTACGGGTATGCCAATACCCAGGACGAAGAAGGAAATCAGACAGTTCCTGGAGCTAGTAGGGTATTGCCGGATATGGATTGAAAGTTACACCACTCTAGTAAAGTTTTTATACGACAAACTGGGACAAGAAGAACAAAAACTGGACTGGTCAGATAAGGAGGAGCAGCAATTTAATATTATTAAAAGTAAACTGATCCGAGCTCCGGTATTGGCTTTACCCACCCTGAAGGAACCGTTCCAGTTATATGTTAAAGCGCCGGCGGAATTGCCCAGGGTGTGCTTACCCAGCTGCGGGCAGGGAAACGTCAGCCGATTGCACTTTTGTCAAAAATGTTAGACCCTGTGTCACGTGGATGGCCGACCTGTATCCAGGCAGTGGCAGCTACGGCAATGTTAGTAGAAGAGGCCCGGAAACTTACCTTTGGAGGAAGAATCACAGTATACTCCCCACATTCGGTTAGTACCATACTGGCTCAAAAGGCTCACCGCTGGTTAGCAGACTCTCGCATCCTGAAGTATGAGACGATTTTGATGACCGGAGACGATCTCAATTTTGCAAAAGATCTCAGTTGCAACCCTGCCCAGTTTCTATACGGACGTCCTGCAGATGGGGAACAGGAGCATGATTGTGTGCAATTTGTAGACTTACAGACCAAAAGCCGAGAGGACCTGCAAGAGGCTCCGCTGGGTGAAGGACAGGAACTGTACATCGATGGGTCCTCTCGGTGCATAAATGGGGTACGGTACAGTGGCTATGCGGTCGTAGATGGCGCAACGAAACGGACGATCGAGTCCGGACGACTGCCCGGGAAGTGGTCAGCCCAATCCTGTGAGTTGTACGCCCTCCAGAGGGCCCTGAAGTTGTTGGAGGGGAAAGTGGGGACCATATATACTGACTCAAAGTATGTATACGGAATTGTTCATACTTTCGGGAAAATCTGGAAAGAGCGAGGATTGATAACTTCCCGGGGAAAAGAATTAGCTCACGAACAAATGATCAGCCTAACGTTGGAAGCCCTGGCGTTGCCTACAGAACTCGCAGTCGTCCATGTACCCGGTCACCAGAAGGGGTCGACACCGGAAGCGGTGGGAAACCGGCTGGCAGATGAGGAAGCCAAGCGGGCAGCGGTCGAAAAACCGGCCAATTATTAACATGAATACCGTTGAGGGAAGGGCTCGCTAAACAACCCGTCTTCACCCAGGGGGAGATTGATAAATACACGTTAGCCCAACAAGAAGTAGTCGGATGCCCCACTAGCCAGCGAATTACCAAGAAAGCCATGCGTTCTATGCGAGCTGGTGGTCAGCCCCTCGCAATTAGGCCATTCCAGAGGATCCAAATTGACTTTACAGAATTACCCCCAGTACAGAGATGGAAGTATCTGCTAGTAATAGTAGACCATTTCACTCACTGGGTAAAGGCTTTCCCAACCGCCAAAGCCGATGCACCAA
>NW_025172019.1:0-1824 GCF_004010195.1 Chiloscyllium plagiosum | reverse complement strand
AATGGTCAAGACAGTGTGTTCATTAATCCTGTGACCTAATGGTGGTCAATACTGTGAATATTCCTGTGACCTGAGAATGTTTAATTTTTTTTTGAGTATCCCTGTGTACTGAGGATGGTCAATAATGTGTGTAAATAATCCTGGGAACTATGAATGCTCAATACTGTGTGGGAATAATCTTGTGGCCTGAGAATGGTCAATGCTGTGTGTGAATAATCCTGTGGCCTGATGATGGTCAATACGTTATGTGAATAATTATGTTGCGTGAGGATGGTCAGTACAGTGTGTGAGTAATCCTGTGGCCTGATGATGGTCAATACTTTATAAAAATAATCCTGTGCCTTGAGGATCGTCAATACTGTGTGTGAAAAATCCTGTGGTTTGAGTTAAGTCAATATTGTATACGAATAATCCTGTGTCCTGATAATGGTCAATACCCTGTGTGAATAATCCTGGTACCTGAGGATGGTCAATAATGTGTGTCACTAATCCTGTGGCCTGTGAATCGTCAATACTGTGTGTGAATAATCCTCCGGCCTGTGAAGTGTCAATATGGTGTGTGAATAATCCTGTGGCATGAGGATGGTCATAACAGTGTGTTCATTACTCCTGGGTCTGTAGGCTGGTCAATACTGTGTGAATTACCCTTGGCCTGAGGATGGTCAATACTTTGTGTAAATAATCCTGTGACCTGTAAACTGACAAGGCAGTAGGTTCAAAAATCCTGTGGAAGTAGGTTGGTCAATACAGTGTGTGAATAATCCTGTGGACTGTGGATTGTCAATACTGTGTTTAAATAATCGTGGGAACTCTGACTGCTCAATATTGTTTATGAATACTCCTGTGGCCTGAGGTTTATGAATACTCCTGTGGCCTGAGGTTGGTCAATACTTTGAGTGAATAATCTTGTGGCTGGAGGCTGGTCAATAATGTGTGAAAATAATCCTGTGGCCTGCGGAATGTCAATACTGTGTGTGAATAATCCTGTGGTAGTAGGGTGTTCTATACTATATGTGAATAATTCTTTGCGTGGGGATGGTCAATATTGCGTGTGAATAATCCTGGTCCCTGAGGATGTTCAGTAATGTGTGCTACTAATCCGGTGGTTTGAGGATGTTCAATACAGTGTGTGAATAATCCTTTTGACAGTGAATGGTTAGTTCCATGTGTGATTAATCCTGTTGCCTGAGGTTGTTCAATACTGTGTGTGTGAATAATGCTGTGGCCTGAGTATGGTCAATACTGCGTGTGAATAATCCTGTGGCCTGAGGATGGTCAATACTGCATGTGAATAATCCTGTTGCCTGAGTTGATGAATACTCTGTGAACTACTCCTGTTGCCTGTGGATGGTCAATACTGTGTGAGAATAATCCTTTGGACAGTGATTGGTCAATACCATGTGTGATTAATTCTGTAGCCCGATGATTGTCAATTCCATGTGAAAATAATCTTGTGGCTTGAGGATGGTTCAATACCGTGTGTGAATAATTGTGTTGCATCAGGATGGTCAGTACTGTGTGAGAATAATCCTGTTGCCTGAGGATGGTCAATAATGTGTGTCACTAAACCTGTAGAATACTGAGTGCGAATAATGCTGCGGTCTGAGGATGGAGAATACTTGTGTGAATAATTCTGTGGACTGTGGATTATCAATACCGTGTTTAAATAATCCTGGGAACTATGAATGCTCAATACTGTTTACGAATACTCCTGTGGCCTGAGGTTGGTCAATACTGTGAGTGAATAATCTTGTGGCTGGAGGCTGGTCAATAATGTGTGAAAATGATCCCGTGGCCTGCGGACTGTCAACACTGTGTGTGAAT
>NW_025172018.1:0-1824 GCF_004010195.1 Chiloscyllium plagiosum | reverse complement strand
TACCATTTTCACTGAGTGTGACAAAGGGATTGTATGCACGAGGCCGAACTAGTTTCCCGGTGCTATTTTATCAAACTCATTTCATTAACGACCCACCCCACTCCATGTTATCCCTCTAATCAATGCCAGCCCGATTCTCCCACCCATCATGGCTAGAGGTATTTACCAAGGCCCGAATACCCCTGGGTATTTCGTGATTCCTGGTACTGGTGTCATCGTGAAAAGGCCAATGGACACACAGTTGAGTTTTCTCAGTTTGGAGTTGCCCTGCATAGTCTACCCCTAGGAGGGCAGAAAAGGGGCAATTACACCACAATTTTTCAACATGTATGGAGGTACTGGTGAATGGGATGGTACAGATGGGGACCATTCTCTTCCCATAGGAGGCTGCACTGCCAGACCCACCGAGCATGGTCTGAACTCACCACCCAGCTCAGTGCAGAATCTGTGGTCTGAGGAAATGTCCAACAATACACTGCAAGCATCAATAATCTTCCCCGCTCTGCCAGGATAAGGGTCACCATATTGTCTCTCCAACTTCACAGTTATGGAGCTGCTCGAACTGTGCTTATGCTCCACCTCTGTCACTACTGCATGCAAAACCTTTCCACCCCTCTCTCTCTCTCTCTCTGTCGCCTTTGCTATACTGCCACATGGTGATACAATATTCTGCAGGGGGGCGAATCTGAAATTCTCCAGTTAATGTTCCAAATAATTCGTATTTTCAGGAAAATGTCAATGCCCCAGTAGGTAATGCACAAGGGGAAGGGGTAGAGATGCTCGCTTCTCGAATCACATACAGTTCAAATCCATCATGAGGCCATTCGTCCCTTCAAACTTGCTTTAGCATTTAGAAAGAACGTGGCTGATCAGATGGCTTTCTCAGCTCCATGTTACAGGAAAATTCAGTCACTCAACCCCCAGGGTTTCTGACACTGAGCAAACGATTCATGAGACACTTTTACCTCGGTTTACTTCAAGTGTCTGTTCGAGTGCATTTCCCATGGGAATGGAGTCTCCTTCCAATATATTCCATCCGCTTTATACTTCTACGTAATGATAAGCACATTTTACACAGACCAATCAATATATGCACTTATTTCATGGTTATCGACATTCAAACACATTTAGTAATTCTAGTTATTTCACTTGTCTCACCTTATTGTATTCAGCCAAAGACAATTTCTCAACACTTGTTTCGTTTTAAATTACATTTTCGAGCAGAGAACCTTTTTATCCTCAGCCGTTATCTTGACCATTATTTGATTTGCACTTTTAACCTTGTTATGAAAGTTTCTCTTGCCCTTTGGTTGTGACTGTTTCTGTCTGTAACAGTTACACTGTCTCCCACTCAGTTGGCTGGACGGCTGGTTTGTGATGTGGAGGGAGACCAGCAGTGCAGGTTCAATTCCCCACACTGTCAGAGGTTACTATGAAGGAGACCTGTCACTGGGGTGTGCAGATTCTTTGTTTAAACCACTACAAGTGGTCTGTCTCTAATGACAGAGCAGCCCCATGATCCTTTGGAACTCCAATCTGTCACTGTTATCATTTTAAAATTTGCCTATGTTATTATTTCGATTTGCATTATATTCCTGGATGTTCTGGAGCAGTGTGGTTTTGTACCACTGTCAGCATTTCCCCCACATCGCACTTTCCTGCCCATTCCCCGATAATCTTCACTCAGTTGTCATTTATAACCTTCTGTCAGTGCCTCAAAAATATTCAATATATCTGCCTCCAATGCTCTGCGGGGAAGTGAGATCCAAAGACGTACAACACTGAGAAAACAAAATTAGCCTCATCTGTGTATAAGTTTTTTTT
>NW_025172017.1:0-1824 GCF_004010195.1 Chiloscyllium plagiosum | reverse complement strand
CACACTGTCAATGTCCGAGACTTTACCGTAGACTAGATAACTAAGCTAGCCTACCCAAATTGCCTCAAAAGGACATCAATGGTTAAACATTATGTGGTGACTTACCCATTCCTAAGTCCTAATGCATGTCCATATTCTACAATGCAGTTGGGGACATGATGGAATACAGCCACATAGCTTGATGGATTCAGAACCAACAAAAAAATCATTCGATAACCATCCAAGGGAATGAAGACACTTGATACAATGGGTTAAGTTCAGCAATTAATTACCCCACGACTGTCGCACAGTGAAAGCAATGCATGTCATCTGAGATACACAACATAATTCAATAAGATTCCGCTAACATCACTTTCCAAATACTGGATTTAGATCATCTAATTGAACGTAGGCAACCAGTGCATGGTAAAATAACGACTGACATGTTCCACACCAATCCACGTGGCATCAGTACCCACAATCTTTCCATGCTGCAAGTTCGATATCTTGAAATGACCTCCCCAATGACACTATCAACATATTATACACCAGAATGATTTGTTTGGACATAAAGTCTGGGGGAAGTAGAGAGACAAAGCAGCTCAGTCTATAAATGTTCAAATATTTTTAAAGTGACAACACAGAGGAGTAAAACCAGGGAAATGCAACTGAAGAGGAAACGTTCATTTCGACTGCACCAATTCTGAAGTGATTTCTTTTTATAAACTGACCATCAACGAATATTTTCGTATTGATTGGGAACAGTAGCAACTTCTGTATTAGACAAAAGTTACGTTGGTTCACTGGAGAAGGTGCAAACCTTTTGACCAGGATAATGCCAGAGCTGATAGAAGTCAAAACTGAACTAATTGAATTGTTGACAGTGCAGTAATGATATTGCTTACTGCCATGAGATTAATGCCTATAGACTCAAAACCCGCTGTGAATGTTGCTGATTTAGCGATATCACTCCTCACTGTAATTCCCATCAGCGATGTGAAAGGGTCAAAGATTAGATCAGATCACCTGCTCATGAATACTTGTATGAAAACTGCACATCAGCTTCAACATAGTTTAAAAATGAAGCTTCAACTAAGATTTAATCTCAGTCTAAAAAATGCCAGCATGTGAAGGGAATGAAACTGGATAACATTGGGAGTAATGCCACATAATTTTAAAAATTCTACAATAACATTTGAATGTAATAACTTAGCTGTTCTATTCCTGATCTACGAGAAGATAATCAACATGCAATTTTGTTTTGGCAGTTTAGTAGGAAACATGTCAATATCAACACATACTGCCTGTATCCCTGATGTCCAAACATTATCCTTCACGAAAAGTATTTACAATTTAAAACTAACCCGTCTATTAAACAGAGAACGTTCCTGAGCGTAGAGCTTTCATGGCATCCACCGACAAAAACACCAAATTCAACTCCGACTTGTGTTTCACATTCGACCGACAATGACAGCGCCACCCAGTAAGGGAAAGCTTTGGATCAGATATTCGGTTTTTAGTAATCGTACACACTCAGTGGAATTTCATAATGGCAGGTTCTCCCCAAATATACATGAGCACTGGAGTTACATGTTCCTGTCCAGACAATGACTCATACTGAGTGCAATTCCACATGAACAAATGCAACAGTACCTTCACGCTGAGACTTCCCTGGCCCAAATCTGATTTATCTGTACATTTGAATCAACTAAAGGCAATAAATTGCTGAATTTTCACTGCAATGATTTACATGCAGACTTGGTTTAATATGTAGTGGAACTAAATCAGAGACATACATTCAGAACATTAGACTTCAGGGAGTTATATCAGAAGTCGGATCGACAC
>NW_025172016.1:0-1824 GCF_004010195.1 Chiloscyllium plagiosum | reverse complement strand
AACCACTCACAATCCTGACTTGGAAACATATCACCGTTCCTTCGGTGTCATTGGGTCAAAGTCCTGGAACTCCCTCCCTGAGGGGCACATTGTGTGTCTACCTACATCACATGGAGTGCAGTGAGTTCGAGAAGACAGCTCACCATCACCTTCTCAAGGCGCAACTAGGGACGGGCAAAAAACACTGGCCCAGCCAATGCTGCCCATATCTCATGGGTCAATGAAAATATCATTCCACAGTCTGGGAACAATGGGACCATCCCTTTGGCTTCAATGAGGAGTTTTATTTATTCAGAAGGTAATGAATTTATGTAGCCAGAGGTTTTACTGTGATACCGATCTTCCCTTTGAACGTAGACAGCGTTGCTGCATAAATAAATTTGTTTGTACAACAATGTAACCTCTGCAGCATGTAACCAACAACACTGAACACTAACAGAAACGGTGGGTAATCATCAGGATTGATGCCTCGAATGACATAATATCAGAAATCTACAACAGTGATGAACCACGGGAGGGTGAAACTCCCAGAGATGGTGAAGAGCAGAATCACAGCCTTCCTTCTGCTCTCCATCTTTGGGTCTCTGCGGGTCTCTCCTTCGCTCTCACCCTTCAGCCTTTTAGTGATCAACTGGTCGCTAAAATAGAACATCACACAATACAGCACAAGACAGGCCCTTCGGCCCTCGATGTTGCACCGACCTGTGGAACAATCTGAAGCCCATCGATCTGACACTATTCCATTTTCATCCATATGTTTATCTAATCACCATTCAAATGCCCTTAAGGCTGGTGAGTCTTTAACTGTTGTAGGCAGGGTGTGGGCCTTGGTGAAGAATGGACTGATGAGAGCCAGGAGGGGGCATGAAAAGGCTTAAGGAGGTGGGATGTAGGAAAACCCCAAGGTGTTGCACACTTACGTGAGGAACAAGAGGATGACCAGAGTGAGGGAGAGTGCAGGGAATTTGTGTCTGGTGTCAAAGGAGGTAGTGTCGGTCCTCAACGAATAATTTCCTTCAATATTCACTACTGAGAGGGAGCTTTACGTTTGTGAGGACAGCATGAAATCTTGGGAATTACAGACCAGTCAGTTTTATGTTTGTGTTGGGCAAATTATTGGAGAGGATTCTGAGAGACAGGATTTATGATTAATTGGAAAACCATAGCTTGGTTAGAGATAGTCAGCATGGCTTTGTGAGGGGCATGTCATGCCTCACAAACCTTATTGAGTCCTTTGACGATGTGACAAAACACATTGAGGAAAGTCGAGCAGTGGATGTGGTGCACATGGATTTTAGCAAGGCATTTGATAAGGTTCCCCATGGTAGGCTCATTTAGAAAGTAAGGAAGCATAGGATATGGGAAATTTGGCTGTCTGAATACAGAAAAGGCTGGTCCATAGAAGACAGAGGCTGGTATAGAGGGAAAGTATTCAGGCTGGAGCTTGGTGATCAGTGATGTTCTACAGAGATCGGTTCTGGGACCTCTGCTCTTTGTGATTTTTATAAATGACCTGGATGAGGAAGTGGAAGGTTGTTTAGTAAGATTGTTGATGACATGAAGTTTGGTGGGGTGGTGGATAGTGTGGAGGACTGCTGTAGGTTGCAACGGGACATTGACAGGATGCAGAACTGGGAGCAAGTGAGGACTGCAGATGCTGGAGATCAGAGCTGAAAAATGTGTTGCTGGAAAAGCGCAGCAGGTCAGGCAGAATCCAAGGAGCAGGAGAATTGACATTTCGGGCATAAGCCAATTCCTGATGAAGGGCTTATGCCCAAAACTTCGATTCTCCTGACCTGCTGCGCTTTTCCAGCAACACATTTT
>NW_025172015.1:0-1824 GCF_004010195.1 Chiloscyllium plagiosum | reverse complement strand
CAGCTGTTTTAGCAAGATGCACTGCAGATTGCTATGTTATTACAAACAGGAACAAATTGTCCCTTCTGCCCCACCTTGAGCAGGAGCACTCCCAACCTCGGGATTGCTTGCGCCTCTACGACCGTTACAGAAGGACCGTGCATTCATCGATTGCATCACTGGATTCATCGAGTAGGTTTGCGATCTCATTCCCGTCCCGATTTCCAGTTGGATCTTCACGGTTGCGCTGCACAGTTCCTCTGATTCTGGGGCTGAGAATTGGGACTATGTGGCAGCAGTGGTTACTGCCTTGTGTGGGGAAACACATGAAGTAGCCGAAGTTAAATGCATTGCTATTGCAGCATACATTTCAACAAAACCTGCACTGCCCCGCGAGTCTTTGCTGTTTTGGAGAAATCTATCAATCTCAGCCTTCTGCATATTAATGATGGAATCACCGGAGCCTCTGGGGACACCAGTGTTAAACGTTCAGCTCATTCTGAGTTCCCACTTGTCTGTCACTGTTCTGAGAAGTACTGCTGTTGTGCATTTGGACCTCTGCTTAACATTTGCTCTGCTACCATATTTATGGCTTCCTGTCACTGTCATATTCTATGGCGTGCCGTGATCGTGTAGTGGTTAGTAGTCTGCGTTATAGCCGCTATAACTTCGGCTCACATCCGAATCTCGGTGTCAATTTATTTCTCTGCCCCAGCGTTTGTGTTACAACTAAGAAAACAATTGTTTTAACATGGTAATATTCTCAGCAGCATCTCTGTGTCTGAAAATGCATGAGGTATGCCAGTTTTGTTTGTGTTCCGTGTTAAATGCTTTCTGTTTTGCGATTCGCTCAATACATTTCGATTTAACAGGGTTTCTGAGGTAACTTCCAGCAGCAAAAATCCTCAGCTGAGTATCTGGGAAGATTTCACAGAGTATGGTCAGTCGGAGCGAAAATAAGGAAGTCGTTCGTTTCTGCAGTGTTTCACAATGCTACCTTTCCCGTGAGCAGTCGAACAGACTAAATGATTGTGCCACAGACTGCGATGGCCAACTCCGCTAAAAAGTAATCCATTAAAGCCAGTGGAAGCAACACGACGTTATTTGGGTACACCGTGGAAAAAGATACTTCGGTGGACCTCGTCCATGCTCACCACATAGCCAAAATTAAACAAGTCGCGTTCCCCAGCATTTGCCCGCAATCCCTCTAAACGCATCCTATCCAGAAACTCACCCGATTACCTTTGCAATTTTCTGAGTGTAATAGCCTCCTCCACTTCCTCTGGTAGATCATTCCAAACACGCACAACCCTCTTTGTGGGAAATGTGCCTCAGGTCCTTTGTCACTTTCAGCCCACTCACCTTAAAGCTATGCTGTCGAGTTTTCAACTCACACCAACTTGGGTAAAACACGTAAATACTCAGTTTACCACCTTTCCATAAGGTCATGTCGCAGCTGTTACGCTGCAAGGAAAGTCGTCCCAGCCTATTCCACCTCGCCCTACGGTACAAACATCGACGACATCTTTGTCTATATTTTGTCATCAATTTAACGTGTCATTTTTTTTTATGTTTTCAAGATGTCAATTACGCTGGACAACAACGTGCTATTGGAAACAGAAAGGTGAAACGTAGAACGGATTCAGCTTTCAGTGCAGCACGCCACGGAGCCGCAGCACGGCCGGCTGTGGCTTGTTTCTGTAGTGTAGTGGTCATCACGTTCGCCTCACACGCGAAAGGTTCCCCAGTCCGAAACTGGGCAGAAACTGCTTTGTTCATCAACTGCAGCCTTTTACATGGACAAGAGCTGACCTTTCTTGCATGCTTTCCCATCTGCAAACCTGC
>NW_025172014.1:0-1824 GCF_004010195.1 Chiloscyllium plagiosum | reverse complement strand
ACTAAACAGCCAGAAAAGCTCAACTCGCAACGTAAGCTGTTAAAGTACGAGTGTCAAATCTCAAAATTCTCTCTTTAAGTATAAATAATATCAATTTATTCCTTAACTCTAAAAGTGAACATTAAACAACAACTATTCACAACTTGAAGCTTATTTTTGTCTGAAATGGTTGGTAATTGCCTCCAAATTTATAACAACATAATGTTCCAATAAGAAAAGCTCATATTAAAATTTCATCATCTAATTTCAAAACCACACAGCATCTGTCATCTCCAGTGTCATCTTTCTTTCAGATGATGATCTTCCTGGGTTGTTTTCTGAATTTTTGTGCAAGCATGTTTCATACAAAAACGGTATCTTTGTCAGAAAGAGTTTTGCATGGCAGTCTCTCTTTAGATGGCAGTTACTCGCAGCCTAACTCGCGAACTGCCTGCTTCTTTTATGCCACTCAATATTTGATCATATCATTGGTTGAATGTTGGCAAAACAGTAAATTAAAAATTGATTGACTTTTGTATCCTGGGGCCTAATTTAAACTGAATGGTTAAATTTGAATTGTTGTCAAACAGAAACCAAAACTCAAGGTATCTGTTTCATAGCCAAACGTTGCATGCTTTATATTTTCCAGTATACTTTGGGGTCTGCTAGCTAGTCGTATGACAGGTGCTTGCAAGCTCTCAGTGCAGAACAACATTCACTCTCTCTTAAAAGATACTATACACACCTTCAACTTCATAATAGTGGTTTATTCCGAGCTTTATAGAGCTGTAGCATAATCTCACAACTCTGAAACTCACTTCCGTAGCTTGTAAAAGCCAACACAATATACACTTTCTTAACAACCACTCAACTTGGGTCATGATTAGGGTGGTGTTGGCAGCACCCGAGGAGCGGGGAAATGGATGTTTCTGGGAGAAACGTCGATTATCCTGCTTCTCGGATGCTGCGTGACTTGCTATGCTTTCCAGCACCACTCTAATCTTGACTCTGATCTCCAGCATCTGCAGTCCTCGCTTTTGCCGATTTGACATCAACCTGGGTGGCAACTGTGAGGGATCTCTAGACATGGACCCCAAGATCCCTCTGTTCCTCCGCATTGCCAAGAATACTGCCTTTAGCCCAATATTCTAGTTTCAAATTCGACCTTCCAAAGTGACTGACTTCATACTTTTCCAGGTTTAACTTGATCTACTTCTCATCATCTCAGTTCTGAATCTTGTCAATTTTCCATTGCAACCTACAACATACCTCAACGTTATCCAGAACTCCACCAACATTTGTGTTTTCGGCAAACGTACTAATCCACACTTCCACTTCCTTATCCAAGCCATGAATAAACATCGCAAAGAGCAGAAGTCCTAAAACTGATTCTGCGGGACTGAATGCTTTCCATCGACTACCAACCTCTGTCTTCTATGGGCCAGGAATTGTGTATCCAGACAACTAGATTTCCCTGCATCCCATGCCTCCTTACTTTCTGAATGAGCCGACTGTGGGTAACGTTATCAAACGTCTTGCTAAAATATACACCACATCCATTGATTTACCTTAATAAATGTGTGTTGTCACATCCTCAAACGATTTAAAAAGATTCGTGAGGCATGACCTGCCCCTCACAAAGGCATACTGACTATCACTATCAAACGATAGTTTTCCACGTAATCATAAATCATGTCTCTCAGAATCCTCTCCAATACTTTGCCCACCACTGTCGCAAGACTGATTAGTCTATAATTCCCAAGATTATCCCTATTCCATTGCTTGAACAAGGGAATAACATTTGCCAACATTTTTTCATCTGGCCTGTCTGCAGTGGGCAGTTAG
>NW_025172013.1:0-1824 GCF_004010195.1 Chiloscyllium plagiosum | reverse complement strand
AGCCTGCAGTTTTGCTGGTGCAATATTTTGTTTACAGATTGTGGCAACAAATGAGGACAAATCGATCAAACGTAAAAGTCACAGTATACCAGACGGAACAATCGGCAGCTGCACGAGCCAAGAAATAGGTCACACTGCACACTGGAGTGATGTCGAGAAAACATAATGGGAAATAATAATACCCGAATTGCCTCAGCACGACTTCTGCAATGATGACCATTAGATCAGTTGCTGCCATGGCTACCAAGTAGCGAGTGGTACAGGCTGAGAGGCCGCACCTTCCCCGGGATAGGATCGCAATTGCCACCAGGTTGACTGCAAAAAAAAAAGGATTGGAATTGAAATGGTCTGTTTCCAAACTGTATGGATTCAATTCATACATTGCATGGAGATGTTGCCGAAAGAGGCAGCGAAAAAATGTGAGGGGATTTCTACTGATATGCGAGAAGAATGCAGGCCAGAATTCATATTCTTAAATTGTAAAACCGAATATTGAGTACTCAAGGCTGTAATATAGATAGATGCAAGATGAGGGAGGAGGTTGACAGGCAAGCACTGCCACTTATGTGGGAAAGATCCACTTTGGGGCGCTAGATTGGTCTGAGGGTGTGAAGTCATGCTAGGTTAGGAGAAGGAGCACACACTCTCCTTAGATTAGTTCTGAGTCAGTGTTACTGAATCAGAAATCTTAACTGTGATTTGTCTGTACAGATTCTGCAAGACTTGCCGTGCTTTTCTGACGTTTTCTGTTTTGTGTGGTTTTGTTGCATCTCCTTCATGTTGATTTCCCATGTCCACAACATTATGTCTGCTTTTCAATGGCTTTTTTCTTTTGGCAGACAGTAGGCTATTTTCAAATGTTTACATATTTTTGCTCGTGGTATCTTGGCTAATGGCAAGAAAATGGGATTAGAGGAGTGAGAAAGTTGTTGCTGGGTGGCACTGATATGATGGGACAAATGGCCTTTTTATATGCGCTAGGTCTCCGTGACTGTACGTCTGATCCTCGGCTCACGAATAAAACATTTTATTCCCGCTCCTCTTATAAGTAATGCTTCTCTTTCTCTCTTTTTTTTCACTTTTCGATTTAATTCTTTCAATTTCCCAAACCTGCACCAAGTAATCAGCATAAATCCAATTTCCACGTTGATTTATTTGCTTAAACATGATTAACCTTAATACAGATGCAGCCAGACCTGTTCAGTGTGTCCATGAGATTATTTTATGTTGGTGTTACTGGTGTCCTTTTGTTTTGACATCAAATTTCCATTGGGCATTGCTCCTCTTTGTGTTCTAGGTTATTGCACATTGATTTATGAAGGGATAAGCTTAGCTGAGCAGAAATCTAAACGGACGAACAGAGAGTAGACCATTCTGCAAAATGATCCACCATTCATAACATGGAACAGAATTAACCATTTGGTAAGATTATAAATACCCGAAATCGGAAAGTGTAGACATTTTTTACGAATTACTCGACGGCCTGATCTGCAAATACATGTCTAACTATCGATCACCCAATGGAATTAATACTCAGAAGCCAATCAAGTCTTCTGAATTGCAGAAATTACCATTTGAACTTAAAATTTTGAATAATAATTCATAACCGGAGAAACATGTCTAATACCGTGGTGAAAGAGTGAAATCTGCATGTAGATCTCTCACACGAAAGTCATGAACATCACCAAAATCTCAAAAGACCTTACACCATTGCATTCAAAGATCACAAGTGGTTGCTTCAGCCTAATAGTACCAAACTTCAGTCAAGGGGAGAACTTGAGAATAAGGACAAACTTGGCAAGTTTCATGGAACTGAACATTCGC
>NW_025172012.1:0-1824 GCF_004010195.1 Chiloscyllium plagiosum | reverse complement strand
TATAAACACATGCAGCCACATACACACAGATATCAACACATGCAAACACGCGCACACATAGGGATATCAGCACACAGATACACGCACAATTACAGATATGAAAACATGCAGACACACACATACAGATATAAACACATGCAGACACGCACACATACAGATATAAACACATGCAGACACAAGCACATACAAACAGATATAAACACATGCAGACACACATACATACAGATATAAACACATGCAGACAGATGCACACCTACAGATAAAACACATGCAGACACACGCACACAAATAACGTTATAAACACATGCAGACATGCACACTCATACAGATAAAACACATGCAGACACGAGGCACACACATACAGGTATAAACACACGTAGACACACACATACATACAGTTATAAACACATGCAGACACACATATACAGATATAGACATGCAGACACGCGCACACATACAGTTATAAACACATGCAGACACACACACACATACAGATATAAACACATGAAAACACTCACATACAGCTATAAACACATGCAGGCACACACATTATCAGATATAAACACCTGCAGACACATACATACAGGTATAAACGCATGCAGACACGCTCACACATACAGCTATAATCACATGGAGACACGCACACACATACAGATATAAACACATGCAGACACACACACAAACAGGTATAAATGCATGCAGGCACGCGCACATGCAGCTATAAACACATGCAAACACACACACACACAAATATAAATACATGCAGACACGCGCACACATACCATTATAAACACATTCAGACACAAACACATGCAGCTATAAACACATGCAAACACACACACACACATACAGATATAAACACATGCAGACAGACCCACACACATACAGTTATAAACACATGCAGACACGCGCACACATAGGGATATCAACACACAGACACACGCACAATTACAGATATAAACACATGCAGACACACATACAGATATAAAAACATGCAGACACGAACACATACAGATATAAACCCACATGCAGACACATGCACATACATACAGATATAAACACATGCAGACACACATACATACAGATATAAACACATGCACACACATGCACACCTACAGATAAAACACATGCAGACACGCGCACACAAATAACGTTATAAACACATGCAGATATGCACACTCATTAAGATAAAACACATGCAGACACAGGCACACACATACAGGTATAAACACACGTAGACACACACATACATACAGTTATAAACACCTGCAGACACACATATACACATATAGACATGCAGACACGCGCCCACAAACAGTTATAAACACATGCAGACACACACACATACAGATATAAACACATGCAGGCACACACATATACAGATATAAACACCTGCAGACACATACATACAGGTATAAACGCATGCAGACGCGCACACACATGCAGCTATAAAAACATGCAGACACACACACATACAGGTATAAACACATGCAGACACGCGCACATACAAATATAAACACTTGCAGACAGGCGCACACATACCGTTATAAACACATTCAGACACACACACATGCAGGTATAAATGCATGCAGGCACGCGCACATGCAGCTATAAACACATGCAAACGCAAACACACACAGATATAAACACATGCAGGCACACACAAATACAGATGTAAACTCATGTCGACACAAACACATAAAGTCATAACCACATGATGACACACACACACTTACAGATATAAACACATGCAGACACACGCACACACATACAGATATAAACACATGCAGGCACACTCACATACAGATATAAACACATGCAGAC
>NW_025172011.1:0-1824 GCF_004010195.1 Chiloscyllium plagiosum | reverse complement strand
GCCTAACTCTGGTTTACCTGCCTTTGGCTCAAAACTGTCACAACCTTTCCTTTGGAAAAAGGTTTGTATCTCAGGTATTCAGGAGTAAACAAAGAACTGAATATTACCAACCAAAACAGGGAACAAGATGGCTGTCGAGTGGATAACCTGAAACGTATCAATTCAAACTTGACTATAGAAGGCTGCTGAGGGTCAATTTGAATGCCGGGGTGATGTACTTCATTCATTGCCTTTTCTTCAGTTGAGAATATTTACTTAGAGAAGATTCTTCTTCAACAAAGACTGTTATATTGCTTTTCACAGAAAGAAGTAAAATAAGTATATTGTGTTCAAGATGAGTCAGGGAGGATACCGAGGAAAGGCAGGATAATGGGTGGAGGTAATGATGCGCATTTGAAGGGCCTGTGAATGCACACTGGGCCTCCTGCACCCTAACAATTCTAACATTACAAATACACTCGACGGATTAATTATGAGGTAAAAGACAGTAAACAGAGTGTAGGACTTAAACGTAATTCTTGTGTGGGAATGTGTGCAGTGAGGAAGATAGAAAGATTTATGAAGATTGAATAGGTGTCCACATGGGCAAGATCAGTGCAAATGTCATATCATGTGGAAACAGAATGTTACCCAACTTTTTGGCGAAATTGATGTGCAGTATCATTCTTAAATCTTACAATGTTGGAAAGTACAGTTTTAAATAAAACCTAAGTGTCCTTATCTATAATTTGCCGACGTCTAACATACAGCTTCAGCAAACCAGTTGGAATGCCAGTGGAATGTAAACTTCTATTGTCAGTGGATTTCAGCACAGGAGGAGTGACGTCTTGCTTCAGTTGAGCAGGAGCTTGGCCAGATTGTTCATGGAGGACTATTTGCAGTGTTGATTCTTTATCTCAGGAAAAAAATATTATTGCCACAGAGAGATGGCAAGCAAGGTTCAATGGACTATTTCCAAGGAAAATTCTATCAAAGAGGGCCATGACAAACTCGGCCTGTGTTCCATAGTGTTTCATAAAATGAGACTACATTTCATTTAAAGTTATAAAATACTAATTGGCTTCCTGCTTTAAAAGTATTTCTGGCTATCGGTGTAGTATTTATAAATTGCTTGAATTAGTCAGCTGCATTCTGAACTGTGTCTCAGAGAGAGGTTGTTGTTTCTGCGAACACAGGGATAGTAGCAGACTGGATACCATAAGGCATAGCAACAACAGTAGGCCCAGCAGCTCACCGAGTATGCCCTGCCTTTCAGTTCAATGATGTTTGTTCTCATAATCCTCAACTCCACTTTCCTGCATTTTCCTTGTAACCATTGATTCATTGATTAAAAATATGTCTCTCAGCCTTGAAGATACTTTATGATCCAGGCTCAATAGCTTTCAGAATCTTCTATAATTGTTTCCTAATATGAGATTTGGTAGTTTTAATTCTCTTGTTTGTTTCTAGCACTCCTTGTTGAATCTACAATTGATTGTACCCTGTTCTATCGCACATCCTCTGTGGCAAAAGCACAGTAAAAAAAAGAGGGTCAGGACTTGTAACTTCCTCCTTCTTTTCCCATATCAGTTACGATACAGCTTATCCAGATCTGGGGATCAATCCACTTTTTATTCTGCTACTCTTCACGATTCCAATAAGCGTTCCTCCAAACTGAAGACTGCTATGAAGGACATATTTAACATATTGCCTGGATCCGCGCACAAGTTGCTTTCTTGATCCCTAATACTCCTCCATTCTTTCCCGAGTTATCCTCTTTCCCAGGTCTCGCGATAGAACACCCGCTGATTTTTTTTTATCACACCCCATTTTTGCTTTTCTACT
>NW_025172010.1:0-1824 GCF_004010195.1 Chiloscyllium plagiosum | reverse complement strand
ATCAGCATTCTGATCTGCACGAGAATCATTTCAACAGATCCTGTGTGCAGGACCACTGAACCTGCCTTGTGCATATGTCCATTCAAAGGGGAGTTTTTGAGGACCTTCGAGTTGTGATGAGTAGTTGTCAATGGGTTGTCATTATTTCTCTGGAATTAGAGTTAATTTATTTCTAATAAATAGTAAGCCTTGTAAGTACAGAAAGCTGGTCGGTACTTTCTGTCAATTTGAGACTAAGACTCAGGTAAACTAGAAAGTTTTGTGAACTTCGAAAAAAAAAAATCACCATTTATGATGACCCCAGGAAGAGTGAGGCTTGATTTCCAATCTGCTACCTCAGTGAGGTGTAACAATCTCCATCTATATGTAATATGGGATTGACGTATGTGTGTGGTGTATCGATACGTTCTATATACATTTTCTGTACCTTTATCAATGTCTTTTCCTTGTTGTGGGGCAGCTTTTATTGCTTATTCCTTGGGAAGATTGTGCTGGATATCTGGCTGTGTCGAGAGTGTTATTAATAATGGTGTTGTGGATAATTCAGTGAACATGAAGAAATGGAAAGATGGCATTTATATCATGCTAATGAGGTTGATCCTCAATCTCTCTGACCCAGAAAAGGAACAATTATAATCGCTGAGTCTTATTTTTCAGATTTGTATGGAACAATCCACATTTATAAACTTCAGATTTAAGTTTGAAAATACATTTATTCATTTCAATCTTGTTCTTCTGTTTTCATTTCCCAACAAACAGCAATGCGCTAACAACCAGATATTAGTTTTAGTGACATTGAGCAGGTCACCAGTGAGAACTTTGAATAGTCACCACTGGCTCATGTCGGTCTACCCCTGTTGTCACAGCTAATGCTGCTGAGATTATGGGTGGAATCTTACAGTGTCCTGAGTGATGAGCCAAGATCAAATTTGTGGTGTAATCAGACGAGAAGTCCACTGAGGTCTAACTCGATATCACGAGCATCTTGCTGCATGCTTTGAGAAGCCCACAAATCCACTAACACACTAAAACAGCAGTTAATGAACTTAAAAGACGCTATACAGTCAGCAAGCAAAACTAATGTCATTTACAAAATACCGTGCAAGAACTGCAACAAACACTACATTGGACAGACTGGCAGAAAGCTAGCCACCAGGATATATGAACATCAACTAGCCACAAAACAACATGACCCTCTCTCTCAAGTATCCTTACATACAGATGAGGAAGGACATCACTTTGACTGGGAAAACACATCCATCCTAGGATAAGCCAAACAGAGACACGCACAAGAGTTCCTAGAAGAATGGCATTCCAACTGGAACTCTATCAACAAACACATTGAGTTAGACCCCATCTACCACCCCCTGAGAAAAAGAACAGGGAATTACTCCACCACAGGAAATGACATCACCAACCACGTCAGTGGTAGGGAAGCTGCTGGAGATGATACTGAGGGATAGGATCTATTCCCATTTGGAAGAAAATGTGTTTATCCTTAAGGGCATCATGGTTTGGTACAGGGAAGATCATGTCTTACAAAATAATAGAATTCTTTGAGTAGGTTACAAAATTGATTGAATGAGGAAGGGCTGTGGATGTCATATACAAGGCGTTTGATAAGGTTCCCCATGGTAGGCTGATGGAGAAGGTGAAGTTGCATGAGCTCCAGGGTGTCCTAGTTAGATTGTTAGAGAACGGCTGGGCAACAGGAAACAGACAGTAATAATGGAAGGGGGTTTCTCAAAATGGAGATGTGTGACCAGTGGTGTTCTACAGGGATCTGTGCCTGGGACCACTGTTGTTTGTGATATGAATATAAAT
>NW_025172009.1:0-1824 GCF_004010195.1 Chiloscyllium plagiosum | reverse complement strand
ATACTGTTCCTGTTTATACTGTTCCGGTTCACAAAGATCCTGTTCACACTTTCCTGCTCACGCTGTTCCTGTTCATACTGCTCCGATTCACACTGTTCCTGTTCATACTGTTCCTGTTCACACTGTTCCTGCTCACATTATTCCTGTTCATACAGTTCCTGTTCACACTGTTCCTGCTCACACTGTTCCCGCTCACACGGTTCCTGTTCACAATATTCATGTTCACACTGTTCCTGGACACACTCTTCCTGTTCACACTATTTCTGCTCACAATGTTCCTGCTCACACAGTTCCTGTGCATACTGTTCCTGCTCACACTGTTCCTGTTCACACTGTTCCTGTTCACACTGTTCCTGTACACAATGTTCCTGTTCACACTGTTCCTGTCCATACTGTTCCTGCTCACACTGATCCTGTTCATACTGTTTCTGCTCACACTGTTCCTGTTTCCACTGTTCCTGATCATACCGTTCCTGTTCACACTGTTCCTGTTCACACTATTCCTGCTCCCACTGTTCCTGTTCACACTGTTCCTTTTCACGCTGTTCCTGAACACAATGTTCCTGTACACACTGTACATGCTCACACTGTTCCTGTTCACACGGTTCCTGCTCACACTGTTCCTGATCATACTGTTCCTGTTCAAACGGTTCCTGGTCACAATGTTCCTGTTCACACTGTTCCTGATCACACTGATCCTGTTCATGCTGTTCCTGCTCACACTGTTCCTGCTCACACTGTTCCTGTTCATACTGTTCCTGTTCACACTGGTCCTGCTCACAATGTTCCTGCTCACTCTGTTCCTGTTCACACTGTTCCTGTTCATACTGTTCCTGTTCAAACTGATCCTGTTCATACTCTTCCTGCTAACACTGTTCCTGTTCACACTGTTCCTGTTCACACTGTTCCTGGTCACACTGTTCCTGTTCATACTGTTCCTGTTCACACTGTTCCTGTTCATACTGTTCCTGCTCACACTGTTCCTGATCACACTGTTTCTGCTCACAATATTCATACTCACAGTGTTCCTGGACACACAGTTCCTGTTCTCACTATGTCTGCTCGCAATGTTCCTGCTCACACTGTTCCTGTTCACACTGTTCATGTTCACACTGTTCCTGTACACACTGTTCCTGTACACACTGTTCCTGTTCACACTGTTCCTGTTGACACTGTTCCTGATCACAATGTTACTGTACACACTCTTCCTGCTCACACTGTTCCTGTTCACACTGTTCCTGTTCATACTGTTCCTGTTCAAATGGTTCCCGGTCACACTGTTCCTGTTCATACTGTTTCTGTTCATACTGTTCCTGTTCACACTGATCCTGTTCATGCTGTTCCTGCTCACACCGTTCCTATTCATACTGTTCCTGCTCACATTGTTCCTGCTCACACTGCTCCTGCTCACAATATTCCTACTCACAGTGTTCCTGGACACACTGTTCCTGTTCTCAAAATGTCTGCTCGCAATGTCCCTGTTCACACTGTTCCGGTACACACTGTTCCTGTTCACACTGTTCCTGTTCACACTGTTCCTGATCACAATGTTCCTATACACACTGTTCCTGCTCACACTGTTCCTGTTCACACTGTTTCTGTACACACTGTTCCTGTTCACACTGTTCCTGTTCACACTGTTCCTGATCACAATGTTCCTGTACACACTCTTCCTGCTCACACAGTTCCTGTCACACTGTTCCATTTCGTACTGTTCGTGTTCAAACTGTTCCTGGCCAAAATGTTCCTGTTAATACTGTTCCTGTTCATACTGTTCCAGTTCTCACTGATCCTGTTCTTACTGTTCCTGCTCACACTGTTCCT
>NW_025172008.1:0-1824 GCF_004010195.1 Chiloscyllium plagiosum | reverse complement strand
CTTCGGCCCTCGATGTTGCGCCGATCCAAGCCCTACCCTAATGCCCGCACGAGCTGACGTCATGCTGCTTGAAGTGAGTAGGGAAATAACGGTGTGGTGGAAATGTCACTGGAATGGTAATACTGAGGGTCAGACTAAAGCTCTGGGTACCTGCCTTTGAAATGTACCACAGCAGATGGTGAAACTGGAATAAAGTTCTCTCAAGAGAAAGGTATGGAGGATGGTGAGATTTGTATGGAGCATGATAATATGCTAAGGCACTTTGAGATCACGAAAGAAGTGGTGTTGGGTCTCTTGAAGGGCGTTAAAGTGAATAGGTCCCCAGGGCCGAATGGTACCTATCCCATGTTATTGAAAGAGACAAGAGAGGAGATTGCTGGGGCCTTGACCAAGATCTTTGTATTCTCATTAGCCATTGGAAAGGTCCCAGAGGACCAGGGAAGAGCTAATGTTCTTCAATTGAAGAAGGGAAATAATGATAGTCCAGGAAATGATAGACTAGTGAGTATCACATTCGTGGTTGGGAAGCTATTGGACAGAATTCTTAGGGATAGGATTTACACACATTCGGAAAAGCATGGCCTAATTAGGGACAGTCAGCATGTCTTACTAGCTTGATTGAGTTTTTTGAGGAGGCGACAATGGTGATCGATGAGGATAGAGTAGTGGATGTGTCTCATTGATTTTAATAAGACTTTTAACAAGGTCCCTCATGCTAGGCTCAACCAGAAGATTAAGGTGTATAGGATCCATGGTGACTTGGCCGCGTAGATTCAAAATTGATTTGCCCAGAGAAGGCAGAGGGTAGTGGTAGAAGGGTGTTTTTCAGGCGGAGGTCCATGACTAGTGGTTTTCCGTGGGAATCTGTACTGGGACGCCTGCTGTTTGTGATATATATAAATCACTTGGTTGAAAATGTAGATAGGTGGGTTAGTAAGTTTGCAGATGACACAAAGATCAGTGGAGTTATGGATAGTGTAGAAGGTTGTTAAAGGATACAGCGGGAGACAGATCAGTTGCAGATATGAGCAGAGAAATGGCAAATGGTGTTTAATCCGAATAAATGCGAAGTGCTGCACTTTGGGAGATCAAATGTTACGGAAAAGTATAGAGTTAATGGCTGGATCCTGAACAGCATTAATGTACAGAGGGATCTTGGGGGTAAGTCCACAGCTTCCTGAAATTGGTCACTAAGTAGATAGGGTGTTAAAGAAGACGTGTGGCATGCTTGCCTTTATTGGTCAGGGAATTGAGCACAAGAATCAGATGTCATTTATCTGAATTTAGTTAGGCCACACTTAAGACTATGGTGTTCAATTCTGGTTGCCAAACTGCAGGAAGGATGTGGAGGCTTTGGAGAGGGTGAAAAAGAGGTTTACCAGAATACTTCCTGGATTAGAGAGTATGAGCTATCAGGAGAGGCTAGAAAAACTCAAGTTGTTTTCTCTGGAGTGGTAGAGGCTGAGGGGAGATTTGAAAAATCTATAAAATTATGAGATGCATAGATAGGGGTGACAGTCAAAATCCTTTTCCCAGAGTTGAAATGTCTAAGGCTTACACTTGTCATGCACTTAAGATGAGAAGGGAAAAATTCAAAGATGTGAGGGGTAAGTTTCGTGTGCAGACAGTGATAGGAGTCTGGAACACACTGCCAGGGCTGGTAATGGAGGCAAATGTGATGGGGCTGTTTAAGGGACTTTTAGATACGCACATGAATATGCAAGGAATGGAGGGATATGGATCAAGGGCAGGCAGAAGGAATTAGTTTAGTTTGGTATCATGTTCAGCACAACATCATGGGCTGAAGGGCCTGTTTCTGCACTG
>NW_025172007.1:0-1824 GCF_004010195.1 Chiloscyllium plagiosum | reverse complement strand
TTAATGCCCCCAACGGTGTTGGTTCATTACCAATAAAAGCCTGTCATTGATGTAACTGGATCTGGATATCACATGGGATCCTTTGTGCTTTAATCTCACCGCTCACCTTTCTCCTTGTGGATAGAGTCTCTCAGCGGAGTCGGTAGATTCTGATGGTACACCACACATTCAAAAGTAACGCCACTCAGCCAGGCTTCAGTAGTAATGTCTAATTTGCTGATCACGCTGTCGGGATTCTGTCCAGGCTGCTCAGCAATCTCTGATTTCAGAGGCTTCTTTTCTTGTTTCCAGGTCACATTGACTCCAGAAGGAAGATTGGACACAACGCAGGTTAACGTCACCGTCGCCTCCAGTAAGATTTGTTCTACTGCCGGTGGGAGGATTTTAACGGTGTTAGGGTGGCACTCGGTATCTTCTATGAAACAAAAATCAAAGTCAATGAAAAATGCCCCTTTCTGATACAAACAGCCAATCTTCAGATTACCCCTTCACAGGGTGAAGACACCACCTTCAAAATGGCAACTCCAACTATTGCTGAAACGATGCTTACTATTGTCGATGTATTTTGATCTGTGAAGCATTTGTGATTACCGATAACATACCCTGTGTAATTATTCCGAAAGAACACTGGCTTTGTAACAAGTGAAACCGTGAAAAAAGTAAAATCATCGAAGATACCATCATGTAACCCATGGAATTATCTTTCTTTCGGAGTTTGTCTCTCACTTAAGACCATCCATTGATACTTGTGACAAGAGTAATCTGAATATAATGAGTTCATTTCCATGTTCATAACCTTTAGGTGCAAGTGCAGCTGGTCACACTGACTGCCAAATCACATCCCAAATTTTGGACAGATTATAATAAATAATTATTATTCTCTTTGCAGAGTTCTAAAGTGTTACAGGAGCAGTGAACAGCCATGGAAATTATGTTCATTATATTTAACATGATTAAAAATACTTTGCGTTATTGGTGTGATGTCATTCTCTAATTTATGTCATTGTTGCTCGTGGGCTGTGTTTGGAATAGATCTGAAAACAAGACATTGAGTACAGCATTGGATATCGAGAAGGACACCCATCTCCTGAAGTCTTTCCCTCCATTCAGTTAGTTCATAACTGGTCTGTACTTTCACTTTATTTCCCAAGCTGCATTTTTAAATTTCTTCATAGAGCAGGGGAGAAAAAAAAACAAACAAAAGCGTCTTAATTAATCTACAAACGCGATGGAAATGTTGTCTTGAGTTCCTAGTTCATTCATCTCTATTGTAGCATTCCCATCAGAATTTATTCTCCTGCCTCATCCACTAATTACAGAGAGCATCTTAAGGCAGCTCAGTGAGATCACGTTTATCCCAATTTATCAAATGTAATAGCCACTTGGTCTGTGGTCTGATCCCATAAATGAAGTTAAAGAGCTCAGTACCAGATAAAAATCGATGTCGTACAATGTCCAATAAACAGGTCATTCTTGAGCAGGGAATGAACCATTGAACGCATTTTGATTTATTTTCAAGTAAGGGTCACTGCATATTTTCACTACGTCAATTTGATAGAGGATCAGAATAAGGTTGTTCGGCCAATCCAGAGTTTAGATCAGAACGATGATGGAAAAGCACAGCAGGTCAAGCAGCATCCGATGAGCAGTAAAATCGACATTTCGGGCTAAAGCCATTCTCCTGCCTTCTCCCCGTACTAAACAAGAGCCGATCTCTCTCTGGCTTGAGTACACACAATGGCCTGGCCTCCACAGCCCTCTGCAGCAACATGTTCCACAGACTCATGACCATCTGGCTGAAGAAATCCCTCCCCATCTCAGTTC
>NW_025172006.1:0-1824 GCF_004010195.1 Chiloscyllium plagiosum | reverse complement strand
CCTAAATTGATTCCATTTAGGTAGTAATTTGCCCTCCTGTTCTTGCCACCAAAGTGGATAACCATACATTTATCCACATTAAACTGCATCTGCCATGCAACTGACCACTCACCTAATCTGTCCAGGTCACCTGTAATCTCCTAACATCCTCCTCACATTTCACCCTGCCACCCAGCTTTGTATCATCAGCAAATTTGCTAATGTTATTACTAATACCATCTTCTATATCATTAATATACATTGTAAAAAGCTGCGGTCCCAGCACTGATCCCTGTGGTACCCCACTGGTCACTGCCTGCCATTCCGAAATGGAGCCGTTTATCACTACTCTTTGTTTCCTGTCAGCCAACCAACTTTCAATCCAAGTTAGTACTTTGCCCCCAAAATCATGCGCCCTAATTTTGCTCACTAACCTCCTATGTGGGACTTTATCAAAAGCTTTCTGAAAGTCCAGGTACACTACATCAACTGGATCTCCCTCATCCATCTTCATAGTTACATCCTCAAAAAATTCCAGAAGATTAGTCAAGCTTGATTTCCCCTTCATACATCCATGCTGACTCTGACCTATCCTGTTACTTCTATCCAGATGTGTCGTAATTTCATCCTTTATAATAGACTCCAGCATCTTTCCTACCACTGAGGTCAGACTAATTGGTCTATAATTTCCAGCTTTCTCTCTCCCACCTTTCTTAAAAAGTGGTACAACATTAGCCACCCTCCAATCCGCAGGAACTGATCCCGAATCTATCGAACTCTGGAAAATAATCACCAACGCATCCATGATTTCTCGAGCCACCTCCTTCAGTACCCTGGGATGTAGACCATCAGGCCCCGGGGACTTATCAACCTTCAGATCTAACAATCTCTCCAACACCAATTCCTGACAAATATAAATTCGCTTAAGTTCGGGTCCTTCAGCTACTGTTACCTCAGGGAGATTGTTTGTGTCTTCCCCAGTGAACACAGATCTGAAGTACTAATTCAATTCTTCTGACATTTCTTTGTTCCCCATAATATATTCCCCTGTTTCTGTCTTCAAGGGCTCAATTTTAGTATTAACAATTTTTTTGCCTTTCACATACCTAAAAAAGCTTTTACTATCCTCCTTTATATTTTGGACAGTTTACCTTCATACCTCATTTTTTCTATGCATATTTCCTTCTTAGTAATCCTCTGTTGTTCTTTAAAAGCTTCCCAGTCCTCTGTTTTCCCACTTATCTTTGCTCTCTTTTTCTCTTTTAACTTTATATGTTTCTTAACTTCCCTCGTCCGCCACGGCCACCCATGCCTCCTCCTCGGATCTTCCTTCCTTTTTGGAATGATCCTGCATCCTCTGCATTATACACAGAAGAACTGACAAGGTCTTATTTGGACAAAAAGTAGAAATTTGTAATAATTTATCTCATTGTTTATGGGATCTTACTGTTCACAATTTGAATTCAGAACAGATCCAAATCTGAGGTCTGTTTGATTCAGTGATAGTACCCCTATATTTTGTCCAGAGGTTCTGGGTTCAAGTCTCTCTTCCCTGGAGATGTGTCATTACATGTATTGATTAAGATAACTGTTCCTAACACTTCTAAGAATGATCCCATGCTTTCTATTTCCTCAAACAGTACTTCAGAACAGCACAACAGAATCTATACTGTAAAAACCCACCTTTAATTTGTTAAATGCAGGCAGCTAACAGTTAAAAGGTAGTGTCAAGCTCCTGAGAGTGGTCATTGACAACAAGCTTTCTTGGACTCTTCATGTAGATGCATTGATTACAAAGACCCAACAGTGTATTTTCTTCCTCAGGCAGCTGAGGAAATTTGGCAT
>NW_025172005.1:0-1824 GCF_004010195.1 Chiloscyllium plagiosum | reverse complement strand
CTCGCTGTACAAAGATCTGGGCAATGGGGGAAATAATACACCATATGCTACCCTCACCCTGACGGCCACCTTTGTGTGTGGCTGCATCAAGCTGTGCGTGGATCCCCGGTACGCAAACACCAAGTGTCACTACGTACTGAGGTTCTACCTGTCCCCGGTGTTGCGAAGGATGGGCCTGGACTCGCTGCCGCAGAACGCTCTGAGTAGTTGGACCATTCCGTATCAACTCTCCTTCGTGGAGAAATTTATGAAGAAAAACACCTTTGACCACAAGTCCATCAGGAAGTGGTCAGCATGTAGTGTCCTTGAGACCCTTAGGGAAAAGGAGAGGGCGGATCCTATCGAGCGGTTCCCTGAGCAGACTGTCAAAGCCATTTGGCAGAATGCCTCATCACCAGAACTTTCCAACAAGCACCAAGACATGGCTTGGCTGGTGGTGAGAAGGGCTCTGCCTGTGAGGTCCTTTATGCACGCCCAAGCTCTCAGCCGCACCGCACGCTGCCCTCGAAGCGGCTGCGGGGGGGACGAGACTGTCACACACCTCAATCTGGAATGTGCCTACGCAGAAGAAATCTGGAGAGGAATGCAGTGGTGTTTGTCGAGGTTCGTCCCGAGCAGCGCCGTGACGCGGGACTCCATGCTCTACGGCCTGTTCGCCAGGACGCACACCGAGACGAACATCAACTGTGCCTGGAGGATCATCAACTCGGTGAAGGACGCTCTCTGGGCGGTCCGAAACCTGTTGATCGTCCAGCTGAAGGAGTTGACCCCGACTGAGTGTTGCAGACTGGCACTTTCCAAGGTCCAGGATTACGTGTTGAGGGACGCGCTGAAGCTTGGGGCAGCTGCCGCTAATGCGCAGTGGGGAAAGACCACTGTGTAACATCTGCCTAAGAAGAACAGGGGGCCCACGTAGTCATTTGGGCTCTGCTGACGCCTCAGCTAAAAATGTAATTATACAAACCTGTAAATAGGAATGATTACTCTGTTTTCGGTATGCAAACAAATGGAATGTTTATATATGTATGGCATGTCCAGTTGTACAGATTATCAAAGTATTTTATGAATAAAGTATATTTTTGAAATTTTTAAAAAAATGAGCTGGTATTGGAGCTTCTAATACTGTAACACATCAGGGAGAGGAAGAGTTGCTTGGTCACTGTGTTTCAGGAGGCATTTGCATCCTTTAGATTAACTGCTTGAATTTGGACAGTGGTCAGGATGGTATGGCTATGAGCGAGGCAAGTAGGTGGATCCAGCAGATATTGCTGAAGGAGTCTCAGCCCTTGAGTTTATCCAACAGGTTTGAGATTCTTGCTCCCTGTGTAGATGAGAGCAGGGAAGATAATAGACAATAGGTGCAGGAGTCGGCCATTCAGCCTTTCGAGCCTGCACCACCATTCAATATGATCATGGCTGATCATTCCTAATCAGTATCCTCTTCCTGCCTTATCTCCATAACCCTTGATTCCACTATCTTTGAGAACTCTATCCAACTCTTTCTTAAATGAATCCAGAGACTGGGCCTCCACTGCCCTCTGGGGCAGAGCATTCCACACAGCCACCACTCTCTGGGTGAAGAGGTTTCTCCTCATCTCTGTCCTAAATGGTCTACCCCGTGTTTTTAAGCTGTGTCCTCTGGTTTGGCACTCAACCATTAGCGGAAACATGTTTCCTGTCTCCAGAGTGTTCAATCCTTTCATAATCTTAAGTCTCAATCAGATCCCCTCTCAGTCTTCTAAACGCAAGGGTACATAAGCCCAGTCGCTTCAGTCTTTCAGTGAAAGGTAATCCCGCCATTCCAGGAATTGACCTCGTGAACCT
>NW_025172004.1:0-1824 GCF_004010195.1 Chiloscyllium plagiosum | reverse complement strand
GGAATGACTCGCAGTCAGTGAAAGGGATTGAATTCAATCAGTGACAAGCAGTGATTCTCAGTCAGTGCCAGGGATTAAATCTCAGTCAGTGGTAGGAATTGCATCTCAATTAGTGACAGGGATTGAATCTCATTCAGTGACAGGAATTGAATCTCAGTCAGTGACAGGTATTGAATCTCATTCAGCGACAGGAATTGAACCTCAGTCTGTGACAGGGATTGAATCTCAGTCAGTGACAGGAATTGAATCATATTCAGTGACAGAGATTGAACCTCATTCAGTGACAGGGATTGAATCTCAAGTCAGTGACAGGGATTGAATCTCAGTCAGTGACAGGGAATGAACCTCAGTCAGTGGCAGGGATTGAATCTCAGTCAGTGACAGGGATTGAATCTCATTCAGTGACAGGAATTTAATCTCAGTCAGTAAAATGGATTGAGCCTCAGTCAGTGACAGGGATTGAATCTCAGTTAGTGACAGGGATTGAATCTCAGTTAGTGACAGGGATTGAATGTCAGACAGTGACAGGGATTGTGCCTCAGTCAGTGACAGGAATTGAGCCTCAGTTAGTGACAGGGATTGAATCTTAGTTAGTGACCGGGATTGAATCTCAGTCAGTGACAGGAAATGAAATTCAGACTGTGACAGGGATTGATTCTCAGTTAGTGACAGGGATTGAATCTCAGTCAGTGACAGGGATTGAATCTCAGTTAGTGACAGTGATTAAATCTCAGTCAGTGACAGGGATTGAGCCTGAGTCAGTGACAGGGATTGAACCTCAGTCAGTGACAGGGATTGAATCTCAGTTAGTGACAGGGATTGAATGTCAGTCAGTGACATGGATTGAAACTCAGTCAGTGACAGGGATTGAATCTCAGACAGTGACAGGGACTGAATCTCAGTCTGTGACAGGGATTGAATCTCAGACAGTGACAGGGATTGTTCTGTGGTCACTGACCGGGATGGACCCTCAGTCACTGACAGGGATTGTACCTTAGTCAGTGGCAGGTATTGAGCCTCTGGAAGTGACAGGGATTGACCCTCAGTCAGTGACAGGGATTGAATCTCAATCCGTGGCAGGGATTGACCCTCAGTCAGTGACAGGAATTGAATGTCAGTTAGTGACAGTGATTGAGCCTCAGTCAGTGACAGGGATTGAACCTCAGTCAGTGACAGGGATTGAATGTCAGTTTGTGACAAGGATGGAATCTCAGTCAGTGACTGGGATTGAATCGCAGTCAGTGACAGGGATTGAATCACAATCAGTGACAGGGATTGAACCTCAGTAAGTGACAGGGATTGAACCTCAGTCAGTGACAGGAAGTGAATCTCAGCCAGTGACAGGGATTAAAACTCAATCAGTGACAGTGATTGAATCTCAGTCTGTGACAGTAATTGAACCTCAGTCAGTGACCAGGATTGTATCTCAGTCAGTGACCGGGATTGTATCACAGTTAGTGACTGGGATTGAATCTCAGTCAGTGACTGAGATTTAACCTCAGTCAGTGACAGGGAATGAATCTCAGTCAGTGACAGGGATTGAATCTCAGTTAGTGACAGGGATTGAATGTCAGTCAGTGGCAGGGATCGAATCATATTCAGTGACAGAGATTGAGCCTCAGTCAGTGACAGCGATTGAACCTCATCAGTGACAGGGATTGAATATCAGTCAGTGGCAGGGATCGAATCATATTCAGTGACAGAGATTGAGCCTCAGTCAGTGACAGCGATTGAACCTCAGTCAGTGACAGGAACTGAGCCTCAGTCAGTGACAGGGATTGAATATCAGTAAGTGGCAGGGATTGAATCATATTCAGTGACAGA
>NW_025172003.1:0-1824 GCF_004010195.1 Chiloscyllium plagiosum | reverse complement strand
CACAACCTTAAAGATGTAGAAGCCCTAATTTTACCTAACATGAGCTCGCAAACTCTTTTCAAACGTAAGGACGCAATGCTTAGGAATAGACGTATACCATTCAGTTGTCCAAACCTATCCCACATTACCACCGACTGTTTCCAACCTAACATGTTTCAAACCTAGCCTTCGCTCTTATCCCGGGAAGAGAATATCAGATAGCATGACATCACACAAGCATAAAGTCGTAACAGAGCTAGGTCAGTCCGCTCAACGCGCCGATATGACGTTTAATAATGGCGTATAAGTTTCTCAACATCATTCTCCTGCTTTCACCCGGGAACCTTGGACCTGTTATTAATCAAAAACTGATCCATCCTTCTTAAATACACCCGTGTGTCTGCGTCTGTTTGTGGCTATATGTGTGCATTCGTCCATGAGTTGATGCTGCTGTGCATTTTGTGTCCATATCTGTCCATCTGTGTCACAGCCTGTACGTTTTATCTGTATCTGTGACTGTTTCCTTGTGACTGTGTATGTCTCTATCTACCTCACACGTGTGCATGTCTATGTCCATGTATGTAATGACAGTGTTATTTTCTTGGGGTGTTTACACATGTCTCTGTGTCACTATGCAATGAGGTATTTGTTGTTTTGGGAGGGAGGGAAGTATCTGAACAGACAAAGAATTTAAAGTGAGAATTGTTCTCCACTAAATGTTGTTGTTGGGACTGGAACGAATCGCAATTTCCATACGAAACACTCCGGTCACCTCCAGCACGTGCCAAGCTCTGATCCATATTGGGGTTGTTGGATGGCAGGAGCGGAAGAGAGTGTAAAGGAATGGACATGGAGACTCCAACACCTAACTTGTACCATTCTGTCCTATTCCAGGCCGTTTCTCCTGGAATGAGAGAGGAAGGGAGGGAATAAGAGGGCGGCCCTGCTGTTCGTGTTGATTTAGCTGGTGGTGGGTAGGGGACGGAATGATGAGGTGTCTGAAAGGAGTTGGTCCACAGTTTTGAATCCATACATTCTTATTAGGAGATAATACAGTGAAAGCGACAGAGAGAGTGAGGGGGGTATTGAGTTGCATTCAATAGTGAGAATGTTGGAACATTGGCCTCATTCTGGGGAAGTTGATACAACAGATATACAGTGAGTGCGAGAGAGCAGGGAGCAGAAGGTCAAACTTATGCTGGCAGAGCGGGGATGCTTATTAATGCTTGTCCTGTATTGCTGGACATTTCTTCATATCATCTGATCGTCGAAGTGAGCATCACTGAATATCTTGCCCAAGTCTATCACTGATAACGGCACGGACCACATTCCTCAACTTCCACAGAATTAGTTTGGGTTTACATTGCCAATAGCAAGGAGAAGCAAGCATTGGCGCATTGTATGCCTTACCAAAAACTACAGCACAATGTTGTGCATTAAGCGCTCTGGAAACTTGATATCCAAGTATCATGGGTACTGCAGTAATCATGGATGATCTGGAGTTCCATCTAAACTATCTTTAATTAAGTGAATGCTTATACTGTGAAAAATAAATTCTGTAGCGTATCTGAGGTAGTTTGAAGCGAATGTTGTGAACCAAACTAGAGACCAGGACTTTCAGATTTGCTGTTGTGTGGTCAGAGAACTCATTTATAAACTTGCAATGAAGCAGCTTTTTAGAAATTTTGACAACAATAAATTGCATTTTACTCGGCGACTGAACACAACACAGATGTTTTGAACATTATCGTCAATCAACATGGACGCCCTGGAGCTGCAGGCTCAAGTGCGATAGAGTGAATTGGTAAAGTGCAATTTAACATTCAGTGGTAGACAGCAATGTTG
>NW_025172002.1:0-1824 GCF_004010195.1 Chiloscyllium plagiosum | reverse complement strand
CGGGGGCCTCCGTGCACAGTTCCCCGTCTCTGTGTCCCTCAGTCAGACCCACACCGGGAGCACGGTGCACAGTTCCCGTGTCTGTGTCCCTCAGTCAGTCCCACACCGGGAGCACCGTGCACAGTTCCCGTGTCTGTGTCCCTCAGTCAGTCCCACACCGGGAGGACCGTGCATAGTTCCTGGCTCTGCATCTCTCTGTCAGACCCACACCGGGAGCACCGTGAACAGTTCCCATCACTGTATCGCTCAGTCAGACCTACACCGGGAGCACCGTGCACAGTTGCCGTCTTAGTATCCCCCAGTCAGACCCACACCGGGAGCACCGTGCACAGTTCCCATCTCTGTATCGCTCAGTCAGACCCACACCGGGAGCACCGTGCACAGTTCCTGTCTCTGTATCCCTCAGTCAGACCCACACTGGGAGCACCGTGCACAGTTCCCCGTCTCTGTATCCCTCAGTCAGACCCACACCGGGAGCACCGTGCACAGTTCCCGTTTCTGTGTCCCTCAGTCAGACCCACACCGGGAGCACCGTGCACAATTCCCGTCTCTGTATGCCTCAGTCAGACCCACACCGGGAGCACCGTGCTCAGTTCCCACTCTCCGTATCCCTCAGTCAGACCCACACTGGGAGCAACGTGCACAGTTCCCGTCTCAGTATCCCTCAGTCAGACCCACACCGGGAGCTCCGGACACAGTTCCCATCTCTGTATCCCTCAGTCAGACCCACACCGGGAGCACCGTGCACATTTCCCCGTCTCTGTGTCCCTCGGTCAGACCCACACCGGGAGCACCGTGCACAGTTCCCGTCTTTGTATCCCTCAGTCAGACCCACACCGGGAGCACCATGCACAGTTCCCGTCTCTGTATCCCTCAGTCAGACCCACACCGGGAGCACCGTGCACAGTTCCCGTCTCTGTATCCCTCAGTCAGACCCACACTGGGAGCACCGTGCACAGTTCCCGTGTCTGTATCCCTCAGTCAGACCCACACCGGGAGCACTGTGCACAGTTCCCGTCTCTGTATCCCTCAGTCAGACCCAATCCGGGGGCACCGTGCACAGTTCCCGTCTCTATACCACTCAGTCAGACCCACACCGGGAGTACCGTGCACAGTTCCCCGTCTCTGTATCCCTCAGTCAGACCCACACCGGCAGCACCGTGCACAGTTCCCGTCTCTGTATCCCTCAGTCAGACCCACACCGGGAGCACCGTGCACAGTTCCCGTCTCTGTAACCCACAATCAGATCCACACCGGGAGCACCGTGCACAGTTCCCGTCTCTGTATCCCTCATTCAGACCCACTCCGGGAGCACCGTGCACAGTTCCCATGTCTGTATCCCTCAGTCAGACCCACACTGGGAGCACCGTGCACAGTTCCCGTCTCTGTGTCCCTCAGTCAGACCCACACCGGGAGCACCGTGCACAGTTCCCGTCTCTTTGTCCCTCACTCAGACCCACACCGGGAGCACCGTGCACAGTTCCCGTCTCTCCGTCCCTCAGTCAGACCCACACCGGGAGCACTGTTCACAGTTCCCGTCTCTGTATCCCTCAGTCAGACCAACACCGGAAGCACCGTGCACAGTTCCCGTCTCTATACCCCTCAGTCAGACCCACACCGGGAGCACCGTGCACTGGTCCCGTCTTGGATCCTTCAGTCAGACCCACACCGGGAGCACCGTGCACAGTTCTCGTCTCTGTGTCCCTCAGTCAGACCCAATCCGTGAGCACCGTGCTCAGTTCCCGTCTCTATACCACTCAGTCAGACCCACACCAGGAGCACCGTGCACATTTCCCGTCTCTGTGTCCCACAGTCAGACCCACA
>NW_025172001.1:0-1824 GCF_004010195.1 Chiloscyllium plagiosum | reverse complement strand
TCACCGAAATCAAGGAGAAAAGAATTTTGAATTATTTCGAGTCGTGATGGAGAACAACCAGGGAAATAAGTCGCCAGCGGGTATAGTTTACAAGGGCACTCACAGGAACCAAAATGCGAAATAAAACGTACAAAATGACGTAGACAGATGAAGGATGACAGTAATCATGGGTAAACTGACTTCCACTCCCCAGGTCCCCTAACTCCCACTCCCAGCCCTATTGGAAACAAATTTTAGCGAGCCATAAACATCAACGTCATCCATTGGAACGATTCAAGTCTTTTCTAAATTTTCGATCAATATATTAGTTTCAGTTATTTTTCTTTCCTGGGGAACAATCTCTTTCATTGTTAGCATTCGGAAAGGAAGCCATCCTTTTAGTCAGGGAAAGAATATGTAACTAAACTTTGTGCCGTGTAAAGTATTCCGCTGCGTCACACGTTTCTTCTCCTTTCTCTAGATTTTAATAGTAATCTCTCTTTTGACTCTTCCGACCAAAGTGCATGACCTCATAATCCAGACATGAAACTGCACCTGAATAGTTTGTCCCCACTCACCTAATCTATCTATATGCCTATGCATATTGCCATGATCTTATCATAACATGCGCTCCCACGAGTGTATTGTCAGCAAATTTGGACACATTTCACACTGCCACTTGCTCCATGCTATTAACAGAGAGATAATTGAAGCCTTTAACATACCCAGTCTTAACAGGCCTTGGCTGTAAATACTTCTACATACTTGCTACCCACTGAATGTGAGAACATCCTCCTCATTTGTTTCTTAAGAAGGCAACGCCTTCCCTTGAGATTAGGATCACTGATCCTGCACTATTTTGGATATAAACAAGAGCAGGACAAACTTTTAAAGTAAAACATAATCTCCCTGGCGTTTCCAGTGCCAGTCCTGAGTTTTCGTTTTTCACCTCTGTTTGAACAAACTCCCTTGATTAGCACATTATTATTGACAATGACATGTCTGCTTCACAGGTGCTTCAGTGTCTGTGATTAAAGTGGAGCTGAAAAGCGCGATAGAAATGCATCTTTATTAATCGACCATTGCCGTGTTATTAATCTCTCTGCTCATGAAAAGGGATCCTTCATATTCATTCTATCTCTCATCAACACCGAGCACATTTCCCTCAGAGTTGATTTTACATGTTTTCTTGTTGGAAGAGTTATCGCTGCAACTCCAGACATCTCGCCTAAACAACTCGATATGTTCTCAGGTCTGCTCATTTCTTGACATGCAGGAAACTTGCGTTCTGAACAAGAAACGGACCTGACCTAGAAGAAAAAGCATGGGATATGGGTTTCACTGAGTTTATTTGAAACAAGTTGTCTTTTTTCATTTAACGTCTTCACTCCTCGTCCTCTGGTCAATTACCCTGGTCAGAGGCAGCAGTTCCTCCTGACCATTAATCCGCTCATCCACAGTTCTTTCTCCCACATCATTATAAACGTCCCCAAGAAATTTCCCATTAATCTTCTTTGCTCCAAACAAAACATTCCCAGTCTCGTGAATCTCTGTACATCGTGCAAAGCAGAGGATTGTGAAAAGATTCTGGGAACATGTTGCCACTTGTCCAGTGGGAAAACTGTCAACAAGCAAAACAGAAATCCCAGACTCGAGCTTTCTGAATCTTCAGATAATCCTTGGGCCGCGGATTCAGTGGAAAGTGAAGGGTGAAATGGCCAACCGGGCAGAGACAGTTTAGAAATCTTTCCGTTCTTTCGGAGGCCGGTACTTTGACTCTGATGTTCTCTGGACATGAAATGATCTATGACAGTGAAGGATTCTCGTTCCTGAACGTCAGGATGT
>NW_025172000.1:0-1824 GCF_004010195.1 Chiloscyllium plagiosum | reverse complement strand
AAAAATACAGTCCGCAGATTCCCCAAGAATAAACCATGACAAGCAGACCAAACACAGCCAGAAAACCTAACCACCTTACCATTCATCAAAGAAGTTTTAGAAATGACAGCCAGACTACTAAGACCCCTCGGAATCCTAGTAGCACACAAACCCACCAACACTCTCAAACAAAAACTAACAAACTTAAAAGACCCAGTACAACCCATGGACAAAACCAACGTCATCTACAAAATTCCATGCAAGAACTGCCACAAACACTACGTAGGACAAACAGGAAGAAAGTTAGCCACCAGGATACACGAACACCAGCTAGCCACAAAAAGACACAACCCTCTCTCCCTCGTAGCCCTACACATGGATAAAAAAAAAAACACCATTTCGACTGGGACAACACATCTATCCTGGGACAGGCTAAGCAAAGACATGCCAGAGAATTCCTGGAGGCCTGGCACTCCAAACACAACGCCATAAACAAACACCATCTATGAACCCCTCAGAAAATGAACAGGAAATGACATCACCTCTATTATTGTGTCTTTACAAGAAATAACAACCCATTGTACATGTAAAGATGACTAATCAGATGAAGTTGATATAGTTTAAGACTTTTCTGTGTGTAAAAATAGATTATACATGTAAATTTCAAGTTCATCAAATGTATACAGGTTAATCAAAGGTATTAAGGAATAGTTCAGGAATGTAAAATCCAACCTACAATGAAAATCCACTATTTGCTGGTGATTCTGCACTGAGGCAATTTGCAATAACTTGTGTGTGGACTGCAACAGAATACATGAATGCAAAGCACCTTCTGGCTATGAATTTAATAATGCAAAGATCATATTATCTGGTCTTAAAGGCCTGGATCTCCCTCAAGTGCCTCTGTGCAATTTCAGAATGTTTATGTGGTGATTTGAACCTGTTATATGATTAAAATAGGAAGGATTGCATTCCTTAATAAAGTAAAACTATCATTTAGTTTTTCATAGATTGTACATAAATATACCCATATGGTACACATATAGCATTAGTTCTAAGCAATGAAAATATGAAGTCCAAATATCTTTCCTTCACATCCAATCGCATTAATGTTGCCAAATCCAATGTTCACAAAATCCTTGAGGATTTGATTAACTTATCTGAGAGTCAACTGAACCAGCCAAATATTAGAACAAGCCAAATATTAGAACACTGTGTATTCTGCAGCAAACACATCAAGACTTCACAAATCCTCTTTATTATCTAGAAGGCACTAATTTGAAGTCCAAAGGAATATTCTCCACTTGTCTGTATGAAGGCAGTCGAACATCAAAAAAAGGTCAACACCAACTCAGTGAAAGTAGGTTGTGATTAGCAGCTTAACTACCACATACATTGGCTGTTTCCATTACTACCACATGGAGACTGCAGCCTGTCCTATCAATACATTGATACACTGCAGTGACTTATTAAAATCTTATTTGACAGCAGCTCCCGAACTCTGACCTCTACTCCCTAGAAGGACAAAGGCAGCATCACCACAAAGATTTCCTTCAAGTCACACATTTTATTTGGACACACATCAACAAATAATATCCACATCTTACAAATAAATCATAAAAAAGATTGATTTGGAGAGCCGGTGTTGGACTGGGGTGTACAAAGTTAAAAATCACACAACACCACATATAGTCCAACAGGTTTAATTGGAAGCACACTAGGTTTCGAAGCACCGCTCCTTCATCAGGTGGTTGTGGAGGACACAATTATAAGACTATGAATTCTATGGCTTACAATTGTGTTCTCCACAATCACCTGATGAAGGAGCGATGCTTTGAAAGCTAG
>NW_025171999.1:0-1824 GCF_004010195.1 Chiloscyllium plagiosum | reverse complement strand
CAGTTGAATGATTCCCTCCTGTTCCTGTGTCCTCGCCTCGAGCAGTTGAATGACTGTCTCCTGTACCTGTGTCCCAGTCTTCAGCAGCTGAGTTACTGACTCCTGTTCCTTTGTCCCAGTCTCGAGCAGTTGAATGACACCCTTCTGTTCCTGTGTCCCAGTCTCGAACAGTTTAGTGAAAGCCTCCTGTTCCTGTGTCACAGTCTTCAGCAGGTGAATGACTGCCTCCTAATCGAAGTTTTGTGAAAATAGATGTCCTCCAACTGCTTCAGATAAACAGGCTCCAATAATTCTGTGCTCAACTGCTGCTGCTGTGGAATGGAATTGAGGGACTGAATGGCCTCTTCACATTCTTTACAGCTTTTCTTGACTGAAAGCCTTTCTCCTGTTTCTGTAAAACACCAGCAAAATCGGAATGATGTATTTTTGTATTTGAGTCTCAGTAATTGAGCAAACAAGCTGACTGACAGAATTCAGAAACTGAATAGCCTCTTCCTGATCCCATGTTAAACACTCAAGTGTCAATAGACTCTTAGAGATGTATAGCATGGAAAAAGATCCTTCAGTCTGGTCATCTATACCAACCAAATATCCTAAATTAATCTCGTCCCCCTAGCCAGCAGTTGGCCCATCTCCCTCTAAACACTTCCCATGCACACACCCATCCAACTGCCTTTTAAATGGTGTAACTGTACCTACCTCCAACACCTCTTTTGGCTGTTCAATCCATACACACAGCAGTCTCTGTGTAAAAATGTTGTTCCTCATGTCCCTTTTTAAATCTTTCTCCTCTCACATTAAGTCTTTATATTCTTTATTTGGAATCGTCTATCCTGGGAAAATACATTGACTGTTTAACTTATCTATGCCCCTCATGATTTTATTAACCTCTTTATGGTCCACCCTCAACTTCAACACTTGAAAATAGCCCCAGCCTATTCAAACTCTCCCTGTAACTCTCACCCTCCAACACCTGCAGCATTCTTTTCAATCTCTTCTGCACCCTTTCAAGTTTGACAACATCTTTCCGACAGCAGTGTGACCAGAATTCAAGGCAATATACAGAAGTGGCCAAACCAATGTCCTGTACAGATTTAACATGTCATGCAAATGCTTCGACTCAAAGCACGCACCAATAAAGGGAAGATCACCAAGTGCCTTCTTCACTGCGCTGTCTACCTGTGACGGCACTTTCAAGGAACGGGAACCTGCACCAGAAGGTGCCTCACAGAGCAGCGATCTGGGTTTAATTCCATCCTTAAATGACTGACTGTGTGGAGTTTGTACATTCTCCCCGTGTCTGTGTGAATTTCCTCCGGGTGTTATGTTTCCCTCCGACAGAATAACGATATACAGGTAAGGGTAGATTGGCCATGTGCAATTGTGTATAGTACCCTTGGATGTGAGGGCGAGGTGAATTAGCCATGGGGAATGCAGGCTGAGAGGGATAGGGTAGGGGTTTGTCCAGTGGGATACAGTTTAGAGGGATGGTGTGGTCTCGATGGGCCGAAAATCCTGTTTCCAAACTGTAGGGATTCTATAATTTCTATGGAGTTCTCCTTGATTGGCAACTTTCGACCTACCTATATGTCTGGCCCTGATTTTTCTTGCCAAAATGCAACACCTCACAGTTATCTAAAATAAACTCCATCTGCCACTCCTCAGCTCAGCTGATTATGTTCCCATTATATTCTGAGAGTTCATTCTTCACTGTCGACTACACCACCAAATTTGGAATTATCTACAAACTTACTGACATACTTCATATACTCAAGTGCAAATGATTTGTACAAGTAACAAAAGGCAGTGACCCACTATTGATCT
>NW_025171998.1:0-1824 GCF_004010195.1 Chiloscyllium plagiosum | reverse complement strand
CGATCCGGCTTGCAAAGGATACTATCTGTCCCGAATTATAGAATCCCCTATAACCACTACTTGTCTATTAGCTCCCCCCTCTTGAATGGCCTTCTGCACCATGGTGCCTTGGTCAGTTGGCTTATCCTGTCCAGAGCCCATTTCCTCATCCGAACAGGGAGCAAGAACCCTGCAACACCTGCTGCAGATGTGGTCACTGCCGTTCACAATGGGATCAGCCAGCTCCCACATCATACAGCAACAGCACATCACCTGCCCAGCCATCTCTGCTTCGTTAGTTAATTACTTACTTTGTACAAGTATGAATTAGAATACCTTCTGATACCTCTCTGCTATAGTGTTTTTTACCCTAAATAAGGACTTGATGTATTCACACACAAAAAAAAGAAGTAAATTTTTAACTAGTCCCTGGTAAAGAAATAAAAATCCTTACCTTAAAAGAAAAAGCAGAGTAGTTAAGAAGGTTAGAGGAGGAGGGTGGGTGGGAGATACTACAGGTGTAGAATCTCGGGTTTAGCCGCCTTCCTGACTTATATACTCACTTTTCCTTCCCGGCTGCCCCTCTGCTTGCCGTCACTTCCTCTGCTGCTCCCGCTCTTTCTGTGGAGAGAGAGTAAAATAAAACACACCGCTGCCCGCTACAGGTAAGCAATTTTAATATAAACTGTCTTACCTTTGCTGTAGTCTCCCGGGTTCGCTTTTACTTCGACGCTGCTCCCACTCAAATCGTAAATCCATCAGTGGTGCCCATACACTGCTGAAGCTTGGAACAAACTTCCGATAGAATCCACTCAGTTCCAAAAATCGAAGCACCTCTTTCTTCGAGGATAGTCATGGAAATTCCTCAAAGCCCTTCGTCTTTGTGTTCCTGCGGTCAACCTTCCATGTCCAATGTAATGTTCCAAGAACATCATCTCTGCCTTCGAGAATTCTGTTTTCTTTAAGTTTATTACCAAGTTTGCTTCTTCTAATCGTTCAACATGCTCTGCCAACTGTAACATGTGAGCTTTCAATCACTTGCTAAAGATAACTACATCATACAGATAAACTGCACAATTTTTTCATCTGGCCACAGCTCTTTTCCTGAGTCTTAAATGTGGCTGGTGCATTATTCATCCATACGAAATACTCGATTAAGTTTTTCTTTCATCTGCAGTATCTTTACTAGATAGCTTAACAGACTCCACATTTTTTTAAAATTTGAAATGGGCCACTAAAACTATATTTGAAGGGATTTCTTACCACTGGTGGCAATACTAATACGTCATCCCCACGGGAAATCTTCAAAGTTTCAGTGTTTTTATCTGCCACCTGCTTCACTCTTTGCTGTGCTCTTCAGATACTGTTTAGCAAACTCAACTACTCCATCTACTCTCTCCTTCACCTCAGACACATAATCTAAGTGTCAATTTATATTTAATTAATTTCAAAGGACCTCTCACTTCATGTACGAATATTAACTCAAAGAAAGTAAACGGAGTAGATTTATTTGGGGCATCTCTAATGGCAAACAATATAATGGGACACCTTTGATCCACTCATTCAGGTAATCATAACAGTACACTGTTAGCATGTTCTTCAGCGTCTGAAGCCAACTTACCAAGACTCCTTGGGATTCAGGATCTGACACACTTGATTTATAGAACAAAGAACATAGAACATAGATCATATAGTGCAGCACAGGCCCTTTGGCCCTCGATGTTGCACCGATCCAAGCCCACCTCACCTACACTAGCCCACTATCCTCCATATGCCTATCCAATGCCCGCTTAAATGCCCATAAAAGAGGGTGAGTTCACCACTGCTACTGGCAGGGCATTCCAT
>NW_025171997.1:0-1824 GCF_004010195.1 Chiloscyllium plagiosum | reverse complement strand
ATAGTCCAGGGAATGATAAGTCAGTAACTATTATTTCAGTGTTGCAGAAGCTATTGTGGAAAATTGGAAGGGAGAAAATTGATCTCCATTACGTGAGGTAATATTTGATCAGGGGTCATCAGCCTGAATTTATCTGCGGGAAGTGATGCTTCAGGAATTTTACTGAAATTGTATCAAGAAGGTTGATTATATGGATTCTCAGCAAGTCCTTTGACAAAATCCCACACAGGAAAATGATAAAGATAGTAACATCTCATGGTATCAAGGTCAGCTTACTTAGATTAGATGACCTACAGTGTGGAAGCAGGACCTTCGGCCCAACAAGTCCATACCCACCCTCCGAAGAGCAACCCACCCAGACCAATTCCCCTACTTTTACCAATTCACCAATTACAAGCAATTCAACTAACCTGCACATTTTGGACATGGGATCAAACCGGAGCACCCAAAGTAAACCGAAAATGTTCACAATCTACACAGGCAGTTGCCTGAGGAGAGAATTGAACCTGGGTCTCTGGCGCTGGGAGGCAGCAGTGCGAATCACTGTGCCACCGTGCTGCCCCAATATGGCAATTTACACCCAAAATTACCTTCGTGGCAAGAGACAGAGGGTGACGGTGGAAGGCTCTTTGTGTGACTGGTGACCAGTTGTTTTAGATTAGATTACATTACATGACAGTGTGGAAACAGGCCCTTCGGCCCAACAAGTCCACACCGACCGCCGAAGCGAAACCCACCCATACCCCTACATTTACCCCTTACCTAACACTACGGGCAATTTAGCATGGCCAATTCACCTGACCCTGCACATCTTTTGGACTGTGGGAGGAAACCGGAGCACCCGGAGGAAACCCACGCAGACACGGGGAGAACGTGCAAACTCCACACAGTCAGTCGCCTGAGGCGGGAATTGAACCCGGGTCTCAGGCGCTGTGAGGCAGCAGTGCTAACCACTGTGCCACCGTGCCGCCCACAGTGGCACAGTGGTTTCTGATGGTGTACCACAGAAATCAGTGATTTGTCTCTTATTAGTTGTAGTCTCCCATAAATGACGTGGGTGTGAATGTAGAGAGGTTTGCGGGGGGAGTGTGACAAGTATGTTTGCGTTTGACATAAAGATTAGCCGAATGCTTGACAGTGAGGAGGAGGTTTTGTGTTGCAGGAAGTTAAGCTAGGTGGAATGGTCGGATAGGCAGATCAATGGCAAGTGGAATGCGAAACTTTTAAATATGAGGGGATGCCCTTTGGAAGAAGGAACCAGACAGGGGTGTACGGATGAATGTCAGCACACTAGATATCTCGGAGAGTGCTTCTCCACTGATCTCTGAATGTGCCTGGACAGTTTAATAGGTTATCTCAGAAGACATAGGTATCAGTGAGCATAGTCTTTTTCATCAAGACGGAGAGTGTAAGAGCTGTACAGGACTTATTGTGAGGGGTTCTGCATGTCAGATTACAGGAAGGATATAATTGCACTGGACGGGTTGCAGAGGAGTTTCAACAGAATGTTCCCTGGGAGGGAGCATATCAGCCATGGATAGAGGCTGGATCAGCTCGGGTTGTTTGTTTTGGAGTTTAGAAGGCTGATGGGGACGTGATTCAGAAGGATAAGATTATGAGGGGGGTGGATGGGGCAACAGAAAACGGCTGTTACTTTCAGTCAAAGGGCCAAGAACAAGAAAAAACACTTTTGATGTGAAGAGTTTGAGGTTTAGAGAGGATTTGAGAATTGCTTTTGACCCAAAGGGTGTTGGGGTCTGGAGTGTGCTTCCTGAGAGGGGCATTGTCAGTGATAACTTTACAGCCGTTAAAAAGTACTTGAAT
>NW_025171996.1:0-1824 GCF_004010195.1 Chiloscyllium plagiosum | reverse complement strand
CAGAGAGTGTCACACTATTTTCCAGAGTGTCAGCGAGACTCACAGTGTGTCTCAGAGAGTGTCAGAGAGGGACAGAGACTGTCACATTGTTTTCCAGAGTGTCAGAGAGAGTCACAGTGTGCCTCAGAGAGTTTCATAGAGGGACAGAGAGTGTCACCCTGTTTTCCAGAGTGTCAGAGAGAGTCACAGATTGTCTCAGAGAGTGTCAGCGAGGGACAGAGAGTATCACACCTCAGAGAGTGTCAGCGAGGGACAGAGAGTATCACACTGTTTTCCAGAGTGTCAGAGAGAGTCACTGTGTCTCAGAGAGTGTCTTTGAGGGAGAGAGAGTGTCACACTGTTCCTCAGAGTGTCAGAGAGAGTCACATTATGTCTCAGAGAGTGTCAGAGAGGGACAGAGAATGTCACCCTGTTTTCCAGAGAGTCAGAGAGAGTCACAGTGTGTCTCAGAGAGTGTCAAAGAGGGACAGAGAGTGTCACACTGTTTTCCAGAGTGTCAGAGAGATTCAGAGTGTGTCTCAGAGTGTCAGAGAATCGCAGTGAGTGTCACACTGTTTTCCAGAGTGTCAGAGAAAGTCACAGTTTGTCTCAGAGAGTGTCAGAGAGGGACAGAGTGTGTCACACTGTTTTCCAGAGTGTCAGAGGGAGTCACAGTGTGTCTCAGAGAGTGTCAGAGAGGGACAGAGAGTGTCACACTGTTTTTCAGAGTGTCAGAGATAGTCACAGTGTGTCTCAGAGAGTGTCAGAGAGGGACAGAGAGTGTCACCCTGATTTCCAGAGTGTCAGAGAGAGTCACAGTGTGTCAGAAAATGTCAGACAGGGACAGAGAGTGTCACACTGTTTTCCAGAGTGTCAGAGAGTGTCTCAGTGTGTCTCAGAGAGTGTAAGAAAGAGTCACAGTGTGTCTCAGAGAGTGTCAGAGAGGGACAGAGAGTGTCACACTGTTTTCCAGAGTGTCAGAGTGAGTCACAGTGTGTCTCGGAGTGAGTCAGAGAGCGACAGCGAGTGTCTCACTATTTTCCAGAGTGTCAGAACGTGTCACAGGGTGTCTCAGAGAGTGTCAGATAGGGACAGCGAGTGTCACACTGTTTTCCAGAGTGTCAGAGAGAGTGACAGTGTGTCTCAGAGAGTGTCAGAGAGGGACAGAGAGTGTCACATTGTTTTCCAGAGTGTCGGAGAGAGTCACAGTGTGCCTCAGAGAGTGTCATAGAGGGACAGAGAGTGTCACCCTGTTTTCCAGAGTGTCAGAGAGAGTCACAGATTGTCTCAGAGAGTGTCAGCGAGAGTCACAGTGTGTCTCAGTGAGAGTCAGAGAGAATCACAGTGTGTCTCAGAGAGTTTCAGAGAGGGTCAGAGAGTGTCACACTGTTTTCCAGAGTGTCAGAGAGAATCACAGTGTGTCTCAAAGAGTGTCAGAGAGACTCACAGTGTGTCTCAGAGAGTGTCAGAGAGGGACAGAGAGTGTCACACTTTTTTCCCGAGTGTCAGAGAGAGTCACAGTGTGTCTCAGAGACTGTCAGAGAGGGACAGAGAGTGTCACACTTTTTTCCAGAGTGTCAGAGAGAGTCACAGTGTGTCTCAGAGAGTGTCAGAGAATCGCAGAGAGTGTCACACTGTTTTCCATAGTGTCAGAGAAAGTCACAGTGTGTCTCAGAGAGTGTCTGAGAGGGACAGAGTGTGTCACACTGTTTTCCAGAGTGTCAGAGAGAGTCACAGTGTGTCCCTGACAGTGTCAGAGAGAGACAGAGAGTGTCACACTGTTTTCCAGAGTGTCAGAGAGAGTCACAGTGTGTAGAACATAGAACATAGAACATAGAACATAGA
>NW_025171995.1:0-1824 GCF_004010195.1 Chiloscyllium plagiosum | reverse complement strand
CGTGTAGAATATCGTGGGATTCTCCTTGATCTCGTCTACTTGTACTTTTCCATGTCCCTCTGTTATTCAGTCCCCGCTATGTTTCACTGCAATCACCTCTCATGTTTTGAAACTCGAGACAACAGGCTGAGTTTCCACATCAGACAATTTTGCCATCTTAGGGATTAATCAGCATAATACCTTTTGCAGTTCCTCTGTAGTCAGTACATTCTTTTTTAGATTGGGACTCCGAATGATACACAATACTTTAAGTTTAGTCTCACCAGCACTCGATGCAACTGGTGCATGACATCCTCTATATTCCAAATTCATTCACATGTACGTAAACCTAATTTTTACTTTCCCATTTGCATACGTTGTTCCCAATACCTCTCACTTTAACTTTCTTGTGAGCTTACCGTGTGAGTTCATAAAAAAACTCATGAATATCTAACTATAAGTTATACATTGGTTCTTCATTGCCGATAACCACAAGAATCATCTTCATACCGTTCCAAAAAAAAATTGCCACTTCTGGTTTTCCTTTCATCGGTACATTCTCACACTCCCCAGTTATGTTATTACCTTCTCAATATCTAGTAGCATGTTCTTTGTTATCGAGTCCAACCCGGCTGCGGGTGACAAGATAACTGGTCTGTAGTTCACCACTCTCCAAATTCATCCTTTCTTGAACTATTGGATAATATTTATAACCTTTGCCTTATCCAGATGGGCTAAATGCCTTTCGGGAATGTGTTAGAAAATAAAGTGAAAATCCACGATGCAATCAACATGTCTATTGCTGCTTCCTCTGAAATTCTTGTATGATGTGCATCTAGTCTGTCAGATTTATAAATACTCAATCCAGCTTTCTTTTCAAAAATAACCCCAACACTGATAAGAATGATGTTCGACTTTACTTACACAAGTCCCATGGTCATTTGGTATTTCTGGAAGAATTTATGGACATTCTTCCATGAAGATAGACACAACGAAACTGTTTCTTTTCCCATGCGATTTCTCTGTTCTCTGCAATACATTATCCTGAACGCGCACCAACTGTTTCACATTTGACCTTGTTTTTATTTTTTTTCATATATTGATAGACGCTTTTAGCAGTCTTTATGTTTTTCTTTCATTTGCACGCTTTTTCTCTTTCTGATTTTCTTCTCAGTTTCTTGGTCATCCTTTGCTGGGTCCGACATTACTCTGAATCCACTGGCTTACTGCAACACTTGGCATTTTTCTAAGCTGCCTCCTTTCATCTAATAGATAGAAGAAGGTGGGTTTGAAAGTGATAGTCGAGGGGAGGGTGGACCAGATTGATAGGAAGGACTGTGGACATATAGAAATATTCAAAAAGGCGGTGCTGACTTGGAAGGTTGGAGTGGGATAAGGTGGGATTAGGGGAAATGGGGAAATAGGGAAATCCACTATGATCCCCTGTGGTTGGAGGGTCCCAAGGCAGAAGAGGAGGCTTTCTTCCTCCAGGCTTCTGGTGGCTCCGGTTTGGCGATGGAGCAAGCCCAGGACCCTCATGTCCTTGGCAGAGTGGGAAGGGGAGTTAAAGTGCTCAGTCACAAGGCGATGGAGTTGTTCAATGTGGCAATCCCAGAGATGTTCTCTGAAATGATCTACAAGTTGACCTCCTGCCTCGACAATGTAGAGAAGACCACATTGGGTTTAATGGATGCAGTAGATGAGGCGTTCTGTCTCCCTTCGTCACCTATCACTTTCAACCCCACCTTCATCTACCTACCGCAATCCCAGCTACCTCCCCCCCTGCCGCACTCCCTTCTCATTTATCTCTCTGCCCCATTGGCCCAGAAGCTTCAATCCTGATAA
>NW_025171994.1:0-1824 GCF_004010195.1 Chiloscyllium plagiosum | reverse complement strand
AGCTGATTTGGAGACAAGGGTGCTGAATTTTAAAAAAGGAAACTATGAATGTATATAAGGCATGAGTTGGCGTTGATAAATTAGTGGAAGTTGCTTAAAGGTGAGACAGTAGATAGGCATTGGCAAATATTAAACAAAATCATGGGGGAACTGCAACAACTATTTATTCCTGTCTGGTACAAAAGCAAAATGGGTAACATGGCCAATCCATCGCTTATAAAGGGAATTAGATAGTATCCAATTGAAGGAAGAAGTATAGAGATTGGCCAAGAAGAATAATAGGTCTGATGTTTGAAAGCAGTTTCGAATTCAGCAAAGAAGGACCAAGCGATTGATTAAGATGGGGAAAACACAGTAAAAAAGAAAGTAAGCTTGCAGGGAACATGAAGACTGACACTACAAGGTTTTACAGTACGTGAAGAGAAAGAGATTGGTGAAGACAAATGTAGGTCCCTACAGATAGAAATGGGGAAATGTATAACAAAGGATAAAGGAACAGCTGAGCAACTGAATACATACTTTCGTTCTGTCTTCACAAAAAAGGACAGTTGTACAGGAGGTTAGTGAGGCTGCAGTTGGAGCATGTGTTCAGTATTGGTCACCTTGCTTGAGGAAGGATGTTATTAAACTGGAAAGAGTGCAGAAGAAATTTATAAGGATGTTGCTCGCACTCAGTGGTCTGAGTTATAAGGAGAGGCTGAACAAGCTAGAACTTCTTTTCTTGGCATTCTAGGAGACTGAGAGGGGACCTTACAGAACTGTACAAAATTATGAGAGGCATACACTCGGTCTTTTTTTGCCAGGGTTGGGGAATCGAGGATGAGATGGCATTAGTTTAAGGTTAGCGGGGAAAAGTACAAAAGGGAACCTGAGGGGCAATTTGTTTACACAGAGACTGGCACGTGTATGCAAGGAGCTGCCAGCGGAAGTGGTTGAGGTGGGTACGTTAACAACATTTAAAGGCATTTTGACAAATACATGGATAGGATGTGGACCAAATGCAGGGAAATGGGGTTAGCATGGGTGGACAATTTGGTCTTTATGGACCACTTTGGGCCAAACGACATGTCTCTGTGCTTTAGGACTCTCTGACTCGAAGATACAAATCAAGTACCAGAAATCCTGGAGAATGCAAGATTTAGTGAGAGGGAAGAACTGAGGGAGGTCAATATTAGTAGAGAAATGGTGCTGGGAAATTGAGGGGATTGAACCTGATAAATCCTCAGGGTCTGATAAATCTGCATCCCAGAGCACTTAAGGAAGTGGTTCCAGAAATAGTGGATGCTTTGGTTGTCAGGATTCTTTAGAGTTTGGTACAGTCCCTGTAGATTGGAGGGCAGCTACTGCTACTCCAACACTCAGAAAGAGAGATACAGAGAAAGGGAATTCGAGACCAGTAAGCTTCAGATCAGTAGTGGGGAAAATTCTCAAATCCTTTACCCTTTATGACAGAGCATTGAGAAAGCCATGGCAAAATCAAACAGAGTCAGCATGGAGTTATGGAGGGGAAATCATGCTTGACAAATCTATTGGAATTCTGTGAAGATGTAACTATCAGAGTTGACAAAGGGGAACTGGTCAATATGGCATATTTGTACTTGCAAAAAGCATTTGACAATGCCCCATTTAAGAGGTCACTGTACAGGATTAAAGCACATGGGATTGGGCTAGGTGTTCTGAGATAAATAGAAAACTGGTTGGCAGAGAAGGAACAGAGGAGGGCTGAAGGGGCCCGTGTCAAATAGGTAGACAGTAACTAATGGTTTTGCCACAGGGACTCCAGCTATTAACAATATATATTAACGATTTGGATGAAGGAATAAA
>NW_025171993.1:0-1823 GCF_004010195.1 Chiloscyllium plagiosum | reverse complement strand
GGTTATAGTCCAACAGGTTTAATTGGATGCACAGTAGCTTTCGGATCTAGTGTCTTCTCTGATCTCCAGCATCGGTAGTCTTGTGTCTCCTAACTGATGCTCTAAAATGATGAACAAGTGGAGCAGAGGGTGCACAGTCAGACTGCTCCACGTTGTTCCTCGTTGCTCAATTGCTCATGATACACACGTGGGACCTTAACGTGGTTTTCTAGTGTTGAGGAGGGAAGCCATGTGTCTTGTGTGAATTCTCAAGAAGGCATCTTCCATCTCCGAGAAGACAGCCTGGTGTTCTCTATGTAGGGCAGAAGTTGGTGGGAATGGCTACCTGTTTCAGATGGAACGTATTGTGGTTGGTGTTGGGGATTATGAGCAACATGACGTTCAGTACTGGTTCACACGCCGACTGCACAATAACGTGGGGTGAGTTAATTTAGGCATATAAACTATTAGGAAAGCAACGTTAGACTGATGAATGGACTCTCTAAGTTCAAGTAATGTTGATATTGTTCATGTTGATCTTGTCTAATGCTCGTCCTGTTCAGTGTTACCTGTATGCCTTACTCTGTCCAAGTCTATCTCCACCCGATGATCTGTCTAGCCATGCTAACTACGACCTGCCTCCACTGCTCATAAATAAACTGTTTCCCTGTACTGAGGTACACGTGGCAATAAATCAAAACAATCAATACTGGGTAAAGTATGGAATTTCTCACCCTATCAATGTCTCTTTTGGAAATAAAAGAGACCTTGCTGCCACTCCTCGTGTTTCAGTGTCACCATTTCTTCGTCTCTCACAGCTCTACAGATTAAACACGCAGCTTCTTTACTCTGACCTCATGTTACCATCATTCGTGTCTGTGGTAAGGAGATCATTCCTTACAAAGGAGATTAACTCTATAGAGAGTGCCACACATTCTCTCTCAGCAAGGCTCTACAACAGCAGGAAGATAGCTTTACTTTTGTACACGAATCCGCTTACACTGAAGGACAGCATACCATTTACTGCACCCATTAGTTATGCAGCGTTTCATTCCGAGCAGTCAGCATAGACTTGTGAGTGGGAGATCATGCTTCCCAAACTTGTTAGATTTTTTCCATGAAGTGACCAAGAAGGTTGACGAGGCCAGAGCGGCAGGCGTAGTCTCTATGGATTTCAGTAAGGCCTCTGATAAGGTCCCACATGGCAGGCTGCTCTGGAAGGTTCCGTCACGTAAAATGCTGGGGGAACTGGCCACTTCGATACACAGTTGGCTTGTTGGTAGGAAGCACAGGTTTTAGTGGAAGGATACTTGTCAGACTGGAGCATGGGTCCATTGCTGTTTGTTATCTATGATTTGGTTGAGAATGTACAAGGCATGATTAGTAGGTTTGCAGATGACACTAAAATAAGTGGGAGTATGATCAGTGAGGACTTTTATCAGAAATTGCAGCAGGACTTTAAGCAGGTGGTGAAGTTGACCGAGAAATGGCAAATGGAATTTAATATAGAAGTGTGAGATCTTGCATTTTGGAAACTCAAATCAAGGTAGGAGTTTCATGGTGAATGGCAGGGCCTTACGGTTTGCAGTGGGCAGAGAGACCTTGGCGTTCATATGCATGGTTCTGTAAGAGTGGGGTCATAGTTAGACAGGGCAGTGAAGAAGGCTTTTGGCACACTGGCCTTCGTCAATCATGGCATTAAATATAGAACTTGGAAATTTATGTTGCCGTTACACAGGACTTTGGTAAGGCCGCACTTGGAGTATTTTGTTCAGTTTTGTCACCTTTTTTCGGCAGGATGTTATTAAATTAGAAAGAATGCAGAACAAATTTACAAGGACGTT
>NW_025171992.1:0-1823 GCF_004010195.1 Chiloscyllium plagiosum | reverse complement strand
ATTGTGTGGGCAATTTCTGAGGTATTGGGGGAGAACTATTGAGGTACTGAGGGAGCAGTTTCTGAAATATTGAGGGAGCACTTTCTGAGGTACTGAGGAAGAACTATCTGAAGTATTGAGGGAGCACATTCTGAGGTTTTGAGGGAGAACTATCTGAGGTTCTGAGGGAGCACTATCTGAGATATTATGGGAGCACTATCTGAGGTATTGAAGGAGCAATTTCTGAGATATAGAGGGAGCCATTTCTGAGATACTGAGGGAGAACTATCTGAGGTATTGAGGGAGCACTTTCCTATCTGAGGTATTGAGGGAGCACTTTCTGAGGTATTGAGGGAGCACTTTCTGAGGTACTGAGGGAGCACATTCTGAGGTTTTGAGGGAGAACTATCTGAGGTTCTGAGGGAGCACTATCTGAGATATTATGGGAGCACTATCTGAGGTATTGAAGGAGCAATTTCTGAGATATAGAGGGAGCCATTTCTGAGATACTGAGGGAGAACCTGAGGTATTATTAAGGGAGCATTTTCTGAGGTACTGTGAGAGAACTATCTGAGCTATTGAGGGAGCAGTTTCTGAGGTATTGAGGTAGCATATTCTATGGTATTGTGGGAGCACTTTCTGAAGGATTGAGGGAGCAGACTCTGAGGTATTTAGGGAGAACTATCTGAAATATTGAGGGAGCACTTTCTTAGTTATCGGCGAGCACCGTCTGAGGTACTGAGGGAGAACTATATGAGATATTGAGGGAGGACTATCTGAGGTATTGAGGGAGAACTATATGAGATATTGAAGGTGAACTATCTGAGGTATTGAGGGAGAACTTTCTGATGTATTGAGGGAGAAATATCTGAGGTATTGAGGGACTGAGGTTTTGAGGGAGCACTATCTGAGGTACTGAGGTAGCTCTTTCTGAGGGACTCAGGGAGAACTATATGAGATATTGATGGAGGACTATCTGAGGTATTGAGGGAGAACTATATGAGATATTGAAGGAGAACTATCTGAGGTATTGAGGGAGACATTTCTGATGTATTGAGGGAGAAATATCTGAGGTATTGAGGGGACACTTTCTGAGGTATTTATAGAGGGAGCACTTTCTGAGGTATAGAGGGAGCACTTTCTGAGGTATAGAGGGAGCACTTTCTGAGGTATAGAGGGAGCACTTTCTGAGGTATAGAGGGAGCACTTTCTGAGGTATAGAGGGAGCACTTTCTGAAATATTAAGGGAGCACTTTCTGAGGTACTGAGGGAGAAATAACTGTGAGATTGAGGGAGCACTTTCTGAGGTATTGAGGGAGCACTACCTGAGGAATTATGGGAGCATTATCTGAGGTACTGTGAGAGAACTATCTGAGCTATTGAGGGAGCACTTTCAGAGGCATTGAGGGAGCACTTTCTGAGGTACTTAGGAAGCACTTTCTGAGGTACAGAGGGAATACGTTCTGAGGTACTGAGAGGGCACTTTCTGAGGTTTTGGAAGAGCACAGTCTGAGGTACTGAGGGAGCACTTATTGAGGTTTTGAGGGAGCACAATCTGAGGTACTGAGGTAGCTGTTTCTGAGGGACTGACGGAGAACTATATGAGTTATTGAGGTAGGACTTTCTGAGGTATTGTGGGAGAACTATATGAGATATTGAAGGAGAACTATCTGAGGCATTGAGGGAGAACTTTCTGATGTATTGTGGGAGAAAAACTGAGGGAGCACTTCCTGAGGTACTGAGGTAGCACTATCTGAGGTACTGAGGGAGAACTATCTGAGATATTGAGGGAACACTATCTGAGGTACGGTGGGAGAACTATATGAGATATTGAGGGAGGACTT
>NW_025171991.1:0-1823 GCF_004010195.1 Chiloscyllium plagiosum | reverse complement strand
TGTGTGGGTGTCTGTGTGTGCGTCTGTGTATATGTGTGTCCGTGTGTATGTGTGTGAGAGCATGTGTGTGTAGGAGTATCTGTGTGTGTGTGTGTGTGTGTAGTGCAATGGTGGTCACCGGTAATGTGACATGAACGCAAGGTCCCGAATGAGGCCCTCCCTATGGGTACCGAACTTAGCTATCAGCCTCTGCTCGGCCACTTTTCTCTGCTGTCTATCCCGTAGTCCACCTTGGAGGATGGTCACCCGAAGGTCCGAGGTTGAATGTCCTGGACCACTGAAGTGTTCCCCAACTGGGAGGGAACCCTCCTGTCTGTTGATTGTTGTGCTGTGCCTATTCATCTGTTGTCGTAGCCTTTGCTCGGTTTCCCCAATGTACCATGCCTCCAGGCATCCCTGCCTGCAACGTATAAGATAGACAACGTTGGCTGAGTCACATGAGTACCTGCCATGTACAAGGTGGGAGGTAGCCCCACGCGTAATAGTGGTATCTATGTCCACACTCTGACACATTTTGCAGCGTCCACTGTGACAGGGTTGTATGGAGTTGTCCTGAGAGCCGGGCAGTTTGCTACGAACAATGATCTGTTTGAGGTTTGGCGATTGTTTAAAGGCAAGTAGTGGAGGTGTGGGGAAGGTCTTGGTGAGGTGCTCATCCTCATTGATAATGTGTTGCAGGTCACGAAGAACACGGCGTAATTTTTCAGCTCCTGGGAAATACTGAACAACGAAGGGTACCCTGTCGGTTACAGCACGAGTCTGTCTCCTGAGGAGGTCATTATGGTAGCTTGCTGTTGCACGTCAGAACTGGTGGTCGATGAGTTGAGCATCGTACCCCGTTCTTGTGAGGGCATCCCTGAGTACTTCCAGGTGTCTGTCACGTTCCTCCTCATCTGAGCAGATCCGGTGTATGCGTAGGGCTTGTCCATAGGGAATGGCTGTTTTAATATGTTTTGGGTGGAAGCTGGAGAAGTGTCGCATTGTGAGGATGTCTGTGGGTTTGCGGTAGAGTGTGGTGCTGAGGTGTCCATCCTTGATGGAGACTCACGTGTCCAAGAATGAGACAGATAGTCAAGAGTAGTCCATGGTGAGTTTCGTGGTGGGATGAAACTTGTTGATGTCACTGTGTAGTCTTATCAGTGACTCCTCGCCATGGGTCCAGAGGAAGAAAATGTCGTCAATGTACCTGATGTATAATGTTGGTTGGAGATCCTGCATAGAGAAGAAGTCTTGTTCGAACCTGTGCATAAAAATGTTGGCATATTGGGGTGCAAATTGGTCCCCATGGCTGTTCCATGTGTCTGGATGAAGAACTGGTTGTCAAAGGTGAAGACGTTGTGATCAAAGATAAAGCGGATGAGTTGTAGGTGGTGTTTGGAGATTGGCAGTTGTTGGTGTTGTGTACTGAGGCTGTTGCCGCGATGCCATCATTGTGGGGGATGCTGGTGTAGAGTGCAGAAAAGTCCATTGTGACGAGGAATGTTCCCAGTTCGACCGGTCCATGGGTGCTGAGTTTCTGTAAGAAATCCGTAGTGTCGTGACAGAAGTTGGAGATCCCCTGTACAATAGGTTTCAAGATGCCTTCCACTTAGCCGGAGAGCTTTTTGCATAGGATCCCATTGCCCGACATGATGGGACGTCCCGGTGTGTTGGCTTTGTGTACCTTTGGAAGGCAGTAGAAGTCACAAGAAGTACGTGGGATAAGGGCGCATAGGGAACTCTGAAGGACTGGATCCAAAGTTCTGATCAATGTGTTTAATTCACGGGTGTGTGCTTTGGTTGGATCAGCCGGTAGTTGCCTGTAATGTTCCTGGTTGTTCAGT
>NW_025171990.1:0-1823 GCF_004010195.1 Chiloscyllium plagiosum | reverse complement strand
TATAACGCGGTAGTTGCAGTTCCGTGCTGTAACACGGTTGTTGCATTCCCGCGCTATAACGCGGTAGTTGCATTCCCGCGCTATAACACAGTAGTTGCATTCCCGCGCTATAACACAGTAGTCTCAGTCCCTCCCTATAACGCGGTAGTCGCATTCCCACACTATAATGCGGTAGTTGCAGTCCCGCGATGTAACGCGGTAGTTGCATTCCCGCGCTATAACACAGTAGTTGCAATCCCGCGCTATAACGCAGTAGTTGCATTCCCGCACTATAACACAGTAGTTTCAGTCCCTCGCTATAACGCGGTAGTTGCAGTCCCGCGATGTAACGCGGTAGTTGCATTCCCACACTATAACACGGTTGTTGCATTCCCGCGCTATAACGTGGTTGTTGCATTCCCGCGCTATAACGCGGTTGTTGCATTCCGTGCTATAACACGGTAGTTGCATTCCCGCGCTAAAACACAGTAGTTGCAATCCCGCGCTATAACGCGGTAGTTGCATTCCCGCGCTATAACACAGTAGTTGCAATCCCGCGCTATAACGCGGTAGTTGCATTCCCGCACTATAACACAGTAGTTTCAGTCCCTCGCTATAACGCGGTAGTTGCAGTCCCGCGATCTAACGCGGTAGTTGCATTCCCGCACTATAACACAGTAGTTGCAATCCCGCGCTATAACGCGGTAGTTGCATTCCCGCGCTATAACACGATTGTTGCAGTCCCGCGCTATAGCGCGGTAGTTGCATTCCTGCGTTATAACACAGTAGTTTCAGTCCCTCGCTATAACACAATTGTTGCAGTCCCTCGCTATAACGCGGTAGTTGCAGTCCCACGCTATAACGCGGTAGTTGCATTCCCACGCTATAACGCGGTAGTTGCAGTCCCGTGCTATTACGCATTAGTTGCAGTCCCACGCTATTACGCATTAGTTGCAGTCCCGCGCTATAACGCGGTAGTTGCATTCCCGTGCTATCACACGGTAGTTACAGTCCCACGCTATCACACGGTAGTTGCATTCCCGCGCTATAACACAGTAGTTGCATTCCTGCGCTATAACGCGGTAGTTGCATTCCTGCGCTGTAACACAGTAGTTGCAATCCCGCGCTATAACGCGGTAGTTACAGTCCCACGCTATAACGCGGTAGTTGCATTCCCGCGCTGTAACACAGTAGTTGCATTCCCGCGCTATAACGCAGTAGTTTCAGTCCCACGCTATAACGCGGTAGTTGCAGTCCCATGCTATAATGCGGTAGTTACATTCCCACGCTATAACGCGGTAGTTGCATTCCCGCGCTATAACGCAGTAGTTGCATTCCCGTGCTATAACGCGGTAGTTGCATTCCCGTGCTATAACGCGGTAGTTGCATTCCCGCGCTATAACGCGGTAGTTGCATTCCCGCGCTATAACGCGGTAGCTGCATTCCCGCGCTATAACGCAGTAGTTACATTCCCGCGCTATAACGCGGTAGTTGCATTCCCACGCTATAATGCGCTAGTTGCATTCCCCTGCTATAACACAGTAGTTACATTCCTCCACTGTAACGTGGTAGTTGCAGTCCCGTGCTATAACATGGTAGTTGCAGTCCCGTGCTATAACACGGTTATTGCATTCCCGCGCTATCACACGGTAGTTACAGTCCCACGCTATCACACGGTAGTTGCATTCCCGCGCTATAACACAGTAGTTGCATTCCTGCGCTATAACGCAGTAGTTGCATTCCCGCGCTGTAACACAGTAGTTGCAATCCCGCGCTATAACGCTGTAGTTGCAATCCCGCGCTATAACGCTGTAGTTGCAGTCCCACGCTATAATGCGGTAGTT
>NW_025171989.1:0-1823 GCF_004010195.1 Chiloscyllium plagiosum | reverse complement strand
ATAGCCAATGTTGCTTGCTTTTTTGTGCCTTTGTCTGTACTAAGTGGCTATATTGCAAATCAGCGACCTCTCATGGACAATCAGATCTTACTCAATCTGGGGCAGCCTAGCCACCTGTGAGATCACCCAGGATAATTCACATGCTCAGTGCAAACATTGTCCAACAATAAGATCAACATTATTCCAGCTATTTGCAACTATTATTATAACTTCAGCAATAACATGGATGCGGTCTTTCCTTCGTTATAATAGACTTTCAGCTGTGACCGCGTTACTTCTCTGAAGCGTAATAAACTACTTCCCAGGTATTTGCTTCGACAAAGAGCAAGTTCTCCAGTGTTTTCCTGTCAGGTAGTCATCACAGCCTTCACCACCCCACTCAACTCCACTCCACCCAGCCTCCAAGGCCTACTGAATTTATTAATGAATCCCTTGATGCAGTCCTATGTTCCTGTGACTTCACCAAGTGCATCCAAATAGAATGTTGGTATTTAAGACAGACCGCATTGAGAATGAAGGAAAACACCAGTGTCCCAATTGAATCCAAATCCATTCTTCAGCACCATTTCACAATGCTCAAGTACTGTAGATGGCTTTGTCCCTATTCCAAAATAACCATTTAGGTTTAGCTGATGAGCAGAACACAAAAATATTTCTGTAGTTTGGTCAGGCAGTACGTATATCAAACACGAGAGAATCCAAAAGCTTTCCTTGAATCAGTGGTATAATCAATATCCAACGACAAATATCCTTAATGTAACTATTCACCCAACATTTAATTGGACGAGCCAAGTAAACTCAGCATTTCCGATGCCGATAAGTCTGTGGTGAGTCACTCATCTTATAAAGCTCTCCAATTTCTATCCATTATCTGGATGGCACCTGGCAGGGAGTGTGATGGAAGACCTCCTGGTCCCTGGATGAGAGCGGATGCAACAACTGCTGTCGAGGAGAAAGCAGTGGCTTATTTAACGTGCATCACCAGTAATCATGCCTCCGTGCATCACTGACACCAAAGATGCACTGCTGGGACTTTGTCCCAACAATACTGTGGATTATCAAGACCTGCTGGACTGGGACTTCTCAAGGGTAATTAATGCTGGTCTTGTTCCCTTAAAATCCCAATTGAATTCAAAAGAAAACACAATTTTCTTATACTCGTAGAACAATGCAGATATATTTAATGGACTGATGAGCTTATCACTGCCTCTGCAGTTGTGCCATACATTTTCAGAAACCTTTTCGTACATAGGTTGAAACTCAATACCAACTGACAGCTCAGATCACAAATATTACAAGATAACAGAACACTTAAGAAGCAGCTGACTAAACACTTAAAATATCAGGACATATTCGGCTATAGATCCAAACTACAGGGGATAAATGAGGTTTTTTGGTTTCTGCCTGGAATAGAATTGTTGGGCTGAAGGGATTGTTTGCATGCTATGTGCCTCTATGACATTAGGCTTTGAAAACATAAGATGTCGTCTCACTATTTGCATCGCTGTGCGCGTCACACAGGGAAGAATACAATCCCATGGTCGCATCCTAACCTGAATCTACACCATTGCCCTGTCACTGTCGTTTGTTCATAATCTTGTGCCTCTCTTTGAAATATATTTGTTCCTGTCCCTGCACCACGAGGAAAACTGGGGTTCACCACCATATTCTGAATGGAAATTAGACACGGGCATTAAATGCTGGTCTTGCGAACCGAATTTACTTCACAAGAATAACTTAAAGGAATCTGCATTTTAAAGATATCCATTCGGCACCATCTGATTCCTAAAGCCGTTTTAATGAGGCTTTCACTTTTTACTGAG
>NW_025171988.1:0-1823 GCF_004010195.1 Chiloscyllium plagiosum | reverse complement strand
CGGTGTGCACAGGTCCGTGTGTGTGTCGGTGTGCACAGGTCCGTGTGTGTGTTTGTGTGTGTGTGTGTCGGTGTGCACAGGTCCGTGTGTGTGTCGGTGTGCACAGGGTTCCGTGTCTGTCTGTGAGATAGAGTCTGCACTGATGGCTGTGTGTTTAGCCAATCTTTTCCTTGTTGTAGATTACGGAGAACCTTCTGTGTGAGGGGTCAGTACCGAGAGTGGAGTGTGCTGAACCACCTTCAACCCTTACGGGGGGTAAGTGAACACTCGCCATTCCCCCTGCTTCCCCCACACTAGGTTTCTTCTGGAAGTGTTGACTGGTTGCATTCTAAGCTGTTGTCAGTTTGAACAAGAAATATTCAATTCATAGAGATGTACAGCACAGAAACAGACCCTTCGGTCCAACCCGTCCATCCTGACCAGATATCCCAACCCAATCCAGTCCCACCTGCCAGCACCCGGCCCATATCCCTCCAAACCCTTCCTATTCATAATCCCTTCCAGATGCCTTTTAAATGTTGCAATTGTACCAGCCTCCACCACATCCTCTGGCAGCTCATTCCATACACACACCACCCACTGCATGAAAAAGTTGCCCCTTCGGTCTCTTTTATATCTTTCCCCTCTGACCCTAAACCTATGCCCTCTAGTTCTGGACTCCCCTACGCCAGGGAAAAGACTTTGTCCATTTATTCTATCCATGCCCCTCATGATTTTGTAAACCTTTGTACGGTCACCCCTCGGCCTCTGGCGCTCCAGGGAAAACAGCCCCAGCCTGTTCAACCTCTCCCTTTAGCTCAAATCCTCCAACCCCAGTAACATCCTTGTAAATCTTTTCTGAACCCTTTCAAGTTTCACAACATCTTTCCGATAGGAAGGAGACCAGAATTACACGCAATATTCCAACAGTGGCCTAACCAATATCATGTACAGACCAACATGACCTCCCAACTCATGTACTCAATACTCTGACCAATAAAGCCGGTTTATCCAACTGTTCCTGAGCCAATGACCCAGCTGTTCCAGGTCGCGATCCAGTGCTGCTGCTCTGAGCCAGCCCCAGTGCAGAGGAGCCGGATACAGCCACTGCGTCCCCATGCCAAGCCCAGCAGAAACCGGTTTCTGTCTTTGGAGCCAATCACATTGTTTGATCATCTCCCGGCTGGGTGAGGTCACCCCTTGTTGCCATGGTGACTGAGTATTGCAATGTAATGCTGAGGAGGGTCGTGTTGATCTCACCTCCATGTCATAATAGGGGAGGAGCTGGGCCCCAGGCCAGCCGCTGGCTGGGAGGGGAAGGGGGGATGTAGGGTCACAGCAGCTGGAACAGACTCTCTCTGACTGTAACCCAGGGTCACAGCATCCCAGAGCAGCAGCTGGATGCTCACGGGCTGGGGCTGAGGGGGGCTGAGGGTGGGGTGGGGGAACGATCATGTCTCATCGCGGTGTGCCTCTGCTCCCAGAGGCGGAGGGGATTTCCTGCCCCCCGCCCCTCCCCCAGCCATCGCCATCCTGAGTGAGTGTGTGGGTGAGTGACCCTTCCATCTGGCTTTACTGGTGTTGCTGCATCACCATCTCATTGTTTTGCAGTTTAACCCTTTGGTGCCTCTGTATCCACTCGACGTTCTGACTGATGGCTCTCACCGGAGATGCTCCTCACTTCAGAACAAATCCAGGTGAGTGTCACCACACGGTCACAGCAGCTGGAACACACTCTCTCTGACTGTAACCCAGGGTCACAGCAGCTGGAACAGACTCTCTCTGACTGTAACCCAGGGTCACAACAGCTAGAACAGACTCTCTCTGACTGTAACACAGGGTCA
>NW_025171987.1:0-1823 GCF_004010195.1 Chiloscyllium plagiosum | reverse complement strand
AGGATGTGGCATCTTGTAGCTCTGCATCAATACAGCCTCTGAGAATGTGGTACTTTATACCTCTCCATCATACAGCAACTGAGGATGTGGCGTCTTAATCCTCTCTATTTTTTACAACAACTGAGGATGTGATATGTTATTCCTCTACATCATAGTCACCTGAGGATGTGGCACCTTATACCTCTCCATCATACAGCAACTGAGGATGTGGCGTCTTATACCTCTCCATCAATACAACATCTGAGGATGTGGTATCTTATATGACTCCATCATACAGCAACTGAGGATGTGGCATCTTCTACCTCTCCAACATACAGCAACTGAGGATCTGCTATCTTGCACCTCTCCATTATACAGCAACTGAGGATGTGCTATTTTATTCCTCTCCATCATACAGCACCTGAGGATGTGGTGTCTTACACCTCTCTGTCATACAGCAACTGAGGGTGTGGCATCTTAACACTCTCCATCAATACAGCATCAGAGGGTCTGGTATCTGATACCTCTCCTTCAAACAGCAACTGAGGATGTGGTCTCTTATACCTCTCCTTCAAACAGCAACTGAGGATGTGGTATCTTATACCTCTCCATCATACAGCAACTGAGGTGTGGTATCTTGTACCTCTCCATCATACAGCACCTGAGGATGTTGTATCTTATACCTCTCCATCATACAGCACCTGAGGATGTGGTGTCTTATACCTCTCCATTATACAGCAACTGAGGATGTGGTGTCTTATACCTCTCCATCATACAGCACCTGAGGATGTGGTAACTTCTTCCTCTCCATCATACAGCAACTGAGGATCTGCTATCTTTCCCGCACCATTATACAACAACTGAGGATGTGGTATTTTATTCCTCTCCATCATACAGCACCTGAGGATGTGGTGTCTTACACCTCTCCGTCATACAGCAACTGAGGGTTTGGTATGTTATACCTCTCCATCATACAGCACCTGAGGATTAGGTATCTCATACCTCTCCATCATACAGCATCTGAGGGTCTGGTATCTTATACCTCTCCTTCATACAGCAACTGAGGATGTGGTATCTTATACCTCTCCATCATGCATCAACTGAGGATGTGGTATCTTATACCTCACCATCATACAGCAACTGAGGATGTGGTATCTTATACCTCTCCATCATACAGCACCTGAGGATGTGGTACGTTATACCTCGCCATCATACAGCCATCTGAGGATGTGGTATCTTATACCTCTCCATTACACAGCAACTGAGGATGTGGTATTTTATTCCTCTCCATCATACAGCACCTGAGGATGTGGTACCTCACACCTCTCCTTCATACAGCAACTGAAGATGTGATATCTTATACCTCTCCATCATACAGCAACTGAGGATGTGGTATCTTATACCTCTCCATCATACATCAACTGAGGATGTGGTATCTTATACCTCTCAATCATACAGCAACTGAGGATGTGGTATCTTATACCTCTCCATCATACAACACCTGAGGATGTGATATCTTACACTTCTCCATCACACCGCACCTGAGGATGTGGTATCTTATACCTCTCCATCATACAGCACCTGAGGATGTGGTATCTTCTGCCTTCATATCAAACAGCAACTGAGGATGTGGTATCTTATACATCTCGATCTTTCAGCAACTGAGGATGTGGTATTTTATTCCTCTCCTTCATACAGCAACTGAGGATGTGGTATCTAATACCTCTCCATTATACTGCACCTGAGGATGTGGTATCTTATACCTCTCCATTATACAGCACCTGAGGATGTGGTATCTTATACCTCTCCAACATACATCACTTAGGATGTGGCATCTTATAGCT
>NW_025171986.1:0-1823 GCF_004010195.1 Chiloscyllium plagiosum | reverse complement strand
ATTATTTAAAAGCAAGGAAGCTTACATGCACCTTTTCCCAAGGTCTTAATCTCGATCAGCAATAGTCACCTGAAGGACATGAACTCGAGAAAATGAGTTATTCCTTGGAAAGTAAAAATGTCTCTCTCATGTGCCCTTTTAATTTTTTTTGCGTGGAAACTCGCAACATTCAACTAAGTTGTGTGCCCCCGAATCCTTGGCACTTACAAACAACGAAATACAATTCCATCTGTTAGGAAACAGGAAACGTAGCTTTATCATTTGAGAACAACCTGAGGCTCAGATCCATTTTCTTATGAATCACCTCAAATCTATTCAAAAACATATTTAGAGATATGATTTGAAACTCAATATTTTCTACACATCTGTACACAGATGTTATGACACACGTCTGACTCAAGTAAGACATTAATGTATCACTCGTGTAACATTGGCGTCGGTGGCTGGATCAACATTTATTGACTCATCGCAGGTAACCCTTGAGAAGGAGGCAATGAGCTTCTTTCTCGAAGTGTTGTTGTCTCTGTGCTGCAACCAGACCATAATGTCATCAGGGAGATCATTCCAGGACATCTTCCTAGTGATTCTGACAAGAAAAGTAGTCTATATTCAATTCTGGTTGGTAACTGGCTTGAAACGAATATTGTAGATGTTGGTTGTCTTTTTTATCTTCTACCCTTTTCCTTTTAGATTGAAGTGTTTCTGAATTTGGAACGCACTCAGAATTTTCATCAAATTTCTGCGGTGTGTTTTGCAGATTTTACTCGCTATTGCTCCTGATGAAATGTTATCTATGGAGCCAAATTAGTGGCAGGCAAGAGAACTGCTTTCCTCTAGAAGATGCCAGGTATCTTTTGGTGGTTATGATCATCATCATCATCACACACCCGACTTGAGACTTGGTCGTGTTGTGCAGCTTTGGGCAGTCAGGTGACTCATTTTTGTGGCATTTTTCCGCCGATATGATTTTTTTGTTGCAGTCAGGCATCTCCCCACTCTGTCTATTTCAACAAGATCTCTCCTGTGTGCTTCTCTGTTTTCAAGGAGATAGCCCCAGCATTCCCCTTTTATCCTACAAGTTGTAATTGCAAAACGGTTTCTTTCATTTTACTCAACCTCTTCAAAATGGTACGGTAACCATGTATATGAAAGATATAGCCAGATTTATTCATGATAAGACTCAGGATATTGATAACATCGTGCACCGGGAATGTGGACATCTTCAATCAACGGCACGTACTGCACCTGCTCGGTTTCCAGAATGTCACTGAAATTTGAAGTCCAATTCCTCTCGAACATGCAACACCTTCAATGATCAAAGTCTAAAAGTCTAACCTGCTCCGTCACCCGACCTATTGTACTGTTTCATTGTTTAATTGTTAATCTTTTACAATATCTGGAATTCCAATTGAACACAATGACAGAAGGAAGTCTCTTTGTCAACCTGATTTTACTCCGTGAACAGTGGATGACGTCAACACAGATTCTCAGGGATCAAATAATAATGAGATTTCTGAATGTGCAAACACCCTCACAGCTGTCACTCTCTCTCTCTCTCTCTCTCTCTCTCTCTCTCTCCTCTCTCTTCAACAGAAGTATAGACGATCGGAGCAGGCGAAGGCAATTCAGGTCTCCGAGCCTTCTCCGCCATTCATCACAACCATAGCTGATGATCCAATGCTGTGCTCTAATCTATCTTTCTACCCTTAATTTTTAGCCCAATGTCCCTCTTGTAATGTCTAGCCATCTCTTGACTATAGTCAATGTTTTAGCATTAAATGCTTCCAGGGATAATGAATTACCAATACTCAAAAGTCTCTGGA
>NW_025171985.1:0-1823 GCF_004010195.1 Chiloscyllium plagiosum | reverse complement strand
CAGGTAATGAAACGTCTGGATATCAAACATACAGGTCAGCGAGCAAATCTACACTCTAGGCTTAGTAGTTACAGTGGGACACCATTTGTCCATAATGCCCTCCAGCAGATTAGTGAGTATTTGGGAATAAACATGAGATAACACTGTGCCTACCACCAAACGAGCGGTAGGGCAGCGGAAAGAGAAAATTCTACCTTAAAAAATAAATTGACAAAATGCTGTGAGGAACGAGGGATGGCATGGACAAAGGCACTTCCAATTGTGCTAATGTGTATGAGATCTAGGAGGAGAGGGAGAACTAATCTTAGCCCGTTTGAGATTTTGTTTGGTAGGCCCCAAACACAGGAATTGTCTCGAGACGTAAGGGAATCCAAATAACAGGCCACTGTGAGGATGAGATGTCGTGTTACTGCATGAAAATCTCTACACTTCTGTTCCAAATACAGAATCAAGTGAAGACAGCACTATCCCAGTCAGCAGAAGGGAAGATGTATGATCTATTACCTGGAGCCTGAATAATGGCGAAAGACTTCAGGAGGGAAAACAGGTAGGCGAAGAGGTGGCTGGGACCGTTTCAAGTACGCCTTACAGCACAGATAGCTGTTAAGATCGCTGGAACTGCCACGTGGATACATGCCAGCCATTACAAACTTGCAGCTTCAGGAGGGAAAACAGGTAGGCGAAGAGGTGGCTGGGACCGTTTCAAGTACGCCTTACAGCACAGATAGCTGTTAAGATCGCTGGAACAGCTGGATACATGCCAGCCATTACAAACTTGCAGCTGGGACTGACGAGACATCGCACAACACCAAAACCAATTTAGAGCAAGTATTTATTAGAAGACTTAAGCAAATGTGGGGCTTCCCCAGTTCACTCTGTTGGCAAGCACCCTGGTAGGAATATTCATCAGGGCAGGGGCGTCTGGGATGCAGCAGCTCACGGTAATCTTAACTGATAGGACGAAATGGATCTTTACATGCGACCCATAGCCGTTCAGTAACAACGGCGACTATAAATTCGATAATTAAGATTTATTCAGGGATCCATGCCGCGCCGGTGACTGGCACTTACTAGTAGCCACCACGGAAAAAGGGGCACCTGACATGGGAAATAGATATTCTATGAGCAAATTAAGACTCAGAAGAGCAATGAGGGAGTCTCGTGGTGTGGAATAGATAGATCCGTCTCTGACATTTGTAGACAGGTGAATATAGTGGTGCAGTCGCCACACACCCGCCCTCCGAGAGGCAGTGCAGAATGTACTACAGACGATAGGAGTAGTGGGGCATGGCAACCAATCAAACCAGATCAAGGACCTAACCCCAAGCCGGGCAAAGGTCATTAATGACACACCCGAACCCGAAGGGAGACGGCCGTGGCGAGAGAGCGAATTTAAAGCAGGAGGGGAATTTGCCTGCTGGAGTTAAATGGCGTAACTGCGACGCCAGTAGGTTGGGAGCTGCGAAGGGCCATTGCTAGATGTGAAGGGAACAGAGCATGTGCTTTGGTCATAAGACAAAACGAGAGATTAGACGTTGGCTACACTTGTTGGATATGTTTGCACACAGCCCAGAGGTAGACTGCCCAGCAAATTCCTGAGAGCCTGGCGAGAAATTCCAGCTGTCTGCTTCCACGGGAGGCGACGAGCCTGACCCTGATAGTGAGGGGCAATTTGGGCAAATCTCGTGTCACCACCCGAACTCCAGGCTAACTACAGCCCCAAGCCTGACACTCTACCGACCAAAGCATTCCAGATTGTGGATTGCAGGGTAGAAACGTGTATTTGCACTAATCGGGGGAGACTCCTTTTGGTATCTCCCAGT
>NW_025171984.1:0-1823 GCF_004010195.1 Chiloscyllium plagiosum | reverse complement strand
CAAACATCATTGAACTGAAAGGCAGAGCATACTCCGTGAGCTGCTGGGCCTACTGTCGTTGCTATGCCTTATGGTATTCGGTCTGCTACTATCCCTGTGCTCGCAGGAACAACAATCTCTCTTTGAGACACAGTTCAGAATGCAGCTGACTAATTCAAGGAATTTATAAATACTATATCGATAGCCAGAAACACGTTTGAAGCAGGAATCCAATTAGTATTTTATAATTTTCATTGAAATGTAGTCTCATTCTTTGAAACACTAGGGAACACAGATCTAGTTTGTCATGGCCCTCTTTAATAGAATATTCCTTGGAAGAAGTCAATTTAACCTTACTTGCCATCTCTCTGTGGCAGTAATATATTTCCTGAGATAAAGAATCAACATTGCAAATAGTCCTTCACGTACAAACTGGCCAAGCTCCTACTCAGCCGAAGCAAGACGTCACTCCTCCTGTGCTGAAATCCTCGGACAATAAAGGTTCCCATTCCACTGACATTCCAAGTAGTTTGCTGCACCTGTTTGTTAGACGTCGGCAGCCGATAGACAAGGACGCTTACATTTTATTTAAAACGGTACTTTCCAACATTTTAAGATTTAAGAATTATACTGCATATCAATTTATCCAAAAAATTAGATAACTTTCTGTTTCCACATGATGATATTTGCACGGATCTTGCCCATGTGGACGCCGGTTCAATCTTCATAAATCTTTACATCTTTCTCACTGCACACATTCCTACACAAGAATTACGTCTAAGTCTTACACTCTGTTTCCTGTCTTTTCACTAATAATTAATCAATCGAGTGGATTCGTAATGCTATAATTGTTAGGGTGCAGGAGGCCCAGTGTGCATTCACAGGCTCTTCAAATGCACATCATTACCTCCACCCAATATCCTGCCTTTCCTCTGTATCCTCCCTGACTCATCCTGAACACAATCTACTTATTTCATTCCATTCTGTGAAAAGCAATCTAACTGGCTTTGTTGGAGAACAATCTCCTCTGAGTAAATATTCTCAACCAAAGAAAAGACAATGAATGAAGTACATCACCTCGGCATTCAAATTGACCCTCAGCAGCCTTCTATAGTCAAGATTGAGTTGACACGTTTCAGGTTATCCACCTTACATCCGTCCTGTTCCCTGTTTTGGTTGGTATTGTTTAATTCTTTGTTTACACCTTAATACCTGAGAAAGAAACCTTTTTGTAAAGGAAAGATTGTGACAGATTTGGGCCAAAGGCAGGTAAACGGAGTTACGTAACAAATGTCCTTAAATTGTGGAACAGGCGCAAAGGGTTCAACAACCTCATCCTATTCCAATCGTCTTGCGTTCCATGTTGCAATGGCATGGTGACCATGCAGCCAATTGCAAATTTATTTCAACAGATAAATGTTTAATTAAATTATATGGAGTCGCTGATTGTAACATAATGAATTTGTATTGCTAAAGATATCTAGGAATATACTTGGATATGTTATGCTGTCCATGTATAATGAAGGGTGCGTTTGCTGTCCATCTTGTTTGCCACCATATCCACATCGTAGATTTTTACCACAGTTCATTCGACAGCACCTTCCAATCCATAACCATCTGCAATATCAAGGGCAACAAATCCATGGAAACACCACCCCCTGCAAGTTACACATAAAGTCAATGACTGTCCTGACATGGAAATACATCTCCATTCCATGGGTTTCACTTGATGAATACCCTGGTTTTCTTTCCCTCACATTATTGTGGATGCCCGTGCACCAAACTGACTGCAAATGCTCAAGTAGGCAGCACACCGCCACCTTGTCCAGAACAACAGTCTATGT
>NW_025171983.1:0-1823 GCF_004010195.1 Chiloscyllium plagiosum | reverse complement strand
TGTCAGAACTGTCCCAGAGTCCAGCAAATTTTAATGAATTATCACGAGTGCATTTGCTATTTACCCTTTACCATCTGTTAACGTCCCCTGAGATGCATTCCATCACGGCCAGGCAACCCATCTATCTTTAGGCTGTTATCTTTCCCAACACGACCTCTTTACTGAGAATTATTGCTTCTCTGTCCTCATCAGCCATTGCGTCCATCGGCCTGCGACAACGAGAGTACACAGACTGTATGATTCTGTTAAAGCCTTAGCAGGTAGTGTGGGAAATGCTGCCCGTCGAGAAAAATTGAGTGTCTGGTCAATGAAATGAAGGAGGGATATGGCAGGTGCAGACATCTGTGTTTGTGTGAATCCCTGGAGGAGTATAGGGGCAGTAGGAGTATACTCGAGGGAAACCAGGAGAGCAAAACGGGACGTGAGAGAGCTTTGGGAAATAGGTTCCCGGAGAATCTAGAGATTCCAGAAATACACTAAGGATAAACGAGTAACCAGACAGAGAATAGGAACCCTCAAAGATCAAGGAAAAGCTCCTGTTTGTCCTAGATAAGTATAAGATAACCTGTCAGGCAGGGAGGAAGCTATTGAGTGCGGGAGCTGTGGTTTACAAAGGAAATGGAATCTCTCTTCAAAAGGAAGAAGGCGGCTTATGTTAGGATGAGATATGAAGGCTTAGTTCGGGCGCCTGAGGGTTACAAGATAGCCAGGGGAGTCCTACAGAAAGAGCTCAGAAGTGCCAGGAGGAGACATGACAAATTGTTGGCGGACAAGTAAACCCCAAGGCTTTTTATAGGTATTTAAGGAATAAAAGAATGACGAATAAGATTGGGCCAATCAAGGATAGTAGTGGGAAGTTGTATGTGGAGTCAGAGAGATAGGGGAAGCACTTAATTAATATTTTTCAACTGGATTCACTTTAGAAAACGACAATGTTGTCGAGATTACTGAGATACAGGCTACTAGACTAGGTGGGATTGAGGTTCATAGGGAAGAGGTATTAGAAGTCCTGCAGAGTGTGCAAATAGATAAAACCCATCCGGCCCAGTGGCCTTATCCTAGGATCCTCTGGGAAGCCAGGGAGGAGATTGGCGAGCCTGTGGCATTGATCTTTAAATCGTCATTGTCTACAGGAATATTGCCAGAAGACTGGAGGATAGCAAATGTGGTTCCCCTGTTCAAGAAGGGGAGTAGAGACAACCCTGGTAATTCTCGACCAGTGAGCCTTATTCAGTTGTTAGTAAAGTGTTGGAAAAGGTTATAAGAGATAGGATTTATAATCATCTAGGATAGAGTAAATTGATTAGGGATAGACAACATGGTTTTGTGAAGGGTAGATCGTGTCTCACAAATCTTTATTGAGTTCTTTGAGAAGGTGATCAAACAGGTAGATGAGAGTAAACCGGTTGATGTGGTGTATATGGATTTCAGCAAGGCGTTCGGTAAGGTTCCCCACAATAGGCTATTGTACAAAATGCGGAAGGATGGGATGGTGGGAGATAAAGCAGTTTGGATCAGTAATTAGCTTGCTGAAAGCAGACAGAGTGGTGGTTGATGGGAAATGCTCATCCTGGAGTCCAGTTGCCAGTAGTATACCGCAAGGGTCAGTGTTGTGTCCACTGCTGTTCGTCATTTTCATAAACGACCTGGATGAGGGCGTAGAGGGTGGGTTAGTAAATTTGCAGACAACACTAAGGTCGGTAGAGTTGTGGATAGTGACGAAGGATGCTCTACGTTACAGAGAGACTTGGATAAGCTGCAGAGCTGGGCTGAGAGCTGGCAAATGGAGATTAATGCAGACAAGTGTGAGGTGATTCACTTTG
>NW_025171982.1:0-1823 GCF_004010195.1 Chiloscyllium plagiosum | reverse complement strand
ACCTTGTACAGTTGCTGCCTTCCCCAGAACCAGTCCCAATGTCCCAAGAATCTGAAGCCCTTCCTGCAGCACCATCGTTCCAGTCACACTCGCATCTACCTAAAATTCCGAGTTTTGTTCTCACTTGGACACGGCACTGGGAGTATTCCAGGGATTGTTACATTTGATGTCCCGCTTGATAACCATCCACCGAGCTCCCTAAGTTCTGATTCCCAGACCACTTCACCCTTCCTACCCAGGTCATTCCTACCAACATGGACATGACCTTTGACTGCTCACTGTCCCCCAGATGAATGTCCTGCGGACACAGTGACATTCTTAACCCCACTATCCTGGAATTATAGACATGCTGACATCTTCTTCAATTTCCTGTCTCCCCTGTGAATATTGTTTCTCCTTCCTTCTCCCTCCCCTCCTATATAGTCAGGCTGCCACAGACATGGCTCCGACTGCACTCCCCTGAGCAGCCCGCATCTTCATCAGCTTCCAAACTGGGAATCTGAAATGGGAGGGAGACACCAGGATATTCTTGTATTCCTTGATTGTTTCTCTTCGATTGCCTAATCCCCCATTCCCTTACTTATTCCAGGCCGTCATGTCTGCAGGGTGATCTGCTCTGTGTGTGTGTGTATGTGTGCTATCCCCCGAACTCTCAGCATCACAGATGCCCCATAGAGTCTCTAGTCACTGTCTGAGCCCGAAGACCCAGTGTTCATCTAGGACACGAGCAGGAGCTATGACTTCCCAATGTAACAGAACGCATTCTCCATCTGAAAAATATGTCTTGCCATGTCTTAAAATGCAACATGTTTGGAGTAACTTAATTAATTACTTAGAATGAAGTTAACATCCGGGAAATAACAATATGGTTCAGTCCCTTTTTCAACTGTGATTACTGAGGGAAATTTATTATATTGGCTCACAAGTTCACTTCTCCCTCTTATTTCTGTGTTCAAGCCTTATTTCAGAAGTTGAAAAAAATAATTTGGCTGACTTACAACAATTAACTGACAGTCTTTAATAACAGTGTATTTATCAGCCAATGAACTTACAGCATTTTCTGTGATGGCTCTGCCACTTCTATCAAACTCAGTGCAGGCAGGTGCCAGCAGCAGAAAGTTATCTCTGTGATTCCAGGTACGTGTAATCCTCCAGCTCCCACTCCATAGAACATAGAACATAGAAGAATACAGCACAGTACAGGGCCTTTGGCCCTCGATGTTGCGCCGATCCAAGCCCATCTAACCTACACTGGCCCACTATCCTTCATATGCATATCCAATGCCCGCTTAAATGCCCATAAAGTGGGAGAGTTCACCACTGCTACTGGCAGGGCATTCTATGAACTCACGACTCGCTGAGTAAAGAACCTACCCCTAACATCTGTCCTATACGTAACACCCCTTAATTTAAAGCTATGCCCCCTCGTAATAGCTGACTCCATACGTGGAAAAAGGTTCTCACGGTCAACCCTATCTAAACCCCTAATCATCTTGTACACCTCTATCAAGTCACCCCTAAACCTTCTTTTCTCCAAAGGAAACAACCCCAAGTGCCTCAGCCTTTCCTCATACGATCTTCCTACCATACCAGGCAACATCCTGGTAAACCTCCTCTGCACCCGTTCCAGTGCCTCCACATCCTTCCTGTAGTATGGCGACCAGAATTGCACACAATACTCCAGATGCGGCCGCACCAGAGTCTTATACAACTGCAACATGACCTCAGGACTCCGGAACTCAATTCCTCTACCAATAAAAGCCAGTACGCCATATGCCCTCTTCACCGCATATTTACCTGGGTGGCAACTTTCAAAGATCTGT
>NW_025171981.1:0-1823 GCF_004010195.1 Chiloscyllium plagiosum | reverse complement strand
ACACACACTCGGGGACTCTCTGGGATTCTCTCATACACATTCGGGTATTCTCTGGGATTCTCTATCTCTCACACGCACTCGGGGACTCTCTGGGATTTCTCTCACACTAATTCGGGGACTATCTGGGATTCTCTCACACAATCTCGGCGACTCTCTGGGATTACTTATCTCACACACACTTTGGGATTCCTTATCGCTCACGCACTCTCTGGGATTCACGGTCTCTCACACACTCTCGGACGCTCTGGGATTCCCTATCTGTCACACACACTCTGGTATTCCCTAACACATTCTGGGATTCCCTATTTCTCACACACACTCTGGGAATCCCTATGTCTCCTACACACTCTGGGATACCCTATGTCTCACACACACTCTGGGATTTCATATCTCTCACACTCGGGGACTCTCTGGGATTCTCTCACACACACTCGGGGACTCTCTTTGATTCTCTCACACACACTCGGCGACTCTCTGGGATTCGCCATCTCTCAGACACACTCGGGGATTCCCTATCACTCGCACACAATCGGGGATTCGCCATCTCTCACACACACTCTGGGATTCCACATCTCTCACACACATTCCTAATCTCTCACAAACACTCTGGGATTCCCAATCTCTCACACACACTCTGGGAATCTCTGGTAATCCCTATCTCTCACACACACTCTGGGATTCCCTAACACATTCTGGGATTCCCTATTTCTCACACACACTCTGGGAATCCCTATGTCTTATACACACTCTGGGATACCCTATGTCTCACACACACTCTGGGATTTCATATCTCTCACACACACTCTGGGATTCCCTGTGTCTCGCGCACACTCTGGGATTCCCTATCTCACACTCTCACTTTGGGATTCCCGACCTCTCATACACACTCTGGGATTCCCTAAGTCTCACACACACTCGGGGGCTCTCTGGGATTCTCTCACACACAAACGGCGACTCTCTGGGATTCCCTATCTCTGACACACACTCGGCGACTCTCTCGGATTTCCTATCTCTCACACACCTCACTCGGGGAATCCCGATCTCCCACACACACTCGGGGACTCTCTGGGATTTCTCTCACACACATTCGGGGACTATCTGGGATTCTCTCACACTCTCTCGGCGACTCTCTGGGATTACCTATCTCGCACACACTTTGGGATACCATATCGCTCACGCACACTCTGGGATTCACTATCTCTCACACACACACTCGGATACTCTCTGGGATTCCCTATCTCTCACACACACTCGGGGACTCTCTGGGATTCTCTCACACACACTCGGCGACACTCTGGGATTCGCTATCTCAGGCACACTCGGGGATTCCCTATCTCTCGCACACAATCGGGGATTCGCCATCTCTCACACACACTCTGGGATTCCACATCTCTCACACACACTCTGGGAATCTCTGGGAATCCCTATCTCTCACACACACTCTGGGAGTCCCTAACACATTCTGGGATTCCCTATCTCTCACACACACTCTGGGATACCCAATGTCTGACACACACTTTGGGATACCCAATCTCTCACACACAGTCAGGGACTCTCTGTGATTCCCTATCTCTCACACAAACTCTGGCATTCCCTATCTCTCACGCACACTCGGCGACTCTCTGGGATTCCCTATCTCTCACACACACTCTGGGATTCCCTATGTCTCGCACACACTCTGGGATTTCTTATCTCTCACACACACACTGGGATTCCCTATGTCTCCCACGCACTCTGGGATTCCATATCTCTCACACACACTCTTGGATTCCCTGTGTCTCACACACACTCTGGGATTTCCTATGTCTCACACACACTCTGGG
>NW_025171980.1:0-1823 GCF_004010195.1 Chiloscyllium plagiosum | reverse complement strand
TTGAAACTCAGTCAGTGTCAGGGACTAAACCTACGTCAGTGACAGGGATTGAATCTCAATCAGAGACAGGGATTGAACCTCAGTCAGTGACTGGGCTTGAATCGCAGTCAGTGATAGCGATTGAATCTCAGTCAGTGACAGGGATTGATTCATATTCTGTGACAGAGATATAAACTGAGTGAGTGACACGGATTGAGCCTCAGTGAGTGACAGGGATTGAGCCTCAGTCAGTGACAGGGATTGAACCTCCCTCGGTGACAGGGATTGAACCTTAGTCAGTGACAGGGATTGAACCTCAGTCAGTGACTGGGTTTGACCCTCAGACAGTGACAGGCATTGAATCTCAGTCAGTGACAGGGATTGAACCTTAGGCAGTGACATGGATTGAATCTCAATCAGTGACAGGGATTGATTCATATTCTGTGACAGAGATATAAACTGAGTCAGTGACACGGATTGAGCCTCAGTGAGTGACAGGGATTGAGCCTCTGTAAGTGACAGGGATTGAACCTCAGTCAGTGACAGGGATTGACCCTCCGTCGGTGACAGGGATTGAACCTTTGGCAGTGACAGGGATTGAACCTCAGTCAGTGACTGGGTTTGACCCTCAGACAGTGACAGGCATTGAATCTCAGTCAGTGACAGTGATTGAACCTCAGTCAGTGACAGGGATTTAATTTAAGTCATTGATCGGGTTTGACCCTTATTCAGTGACTGGGATTGAACCTCAGTTAGTGACAGGGATTGAATCTCAATCAGTGACAGGGATTGTCCCTCAGACAGTGATAGGGATTGAATCTGAGTCAGTGACTGGGATTGAATCTCAATCAGTGACAAGGATTGAACCTCAGTCAGTGCCAGGGATTGAATCTAAGTCAGTGACAGGGATTTAGCCTCAGTCAGTGACAGGGATTGAATCTCAATCAGTGGCTGGGATTGAACCTAAGTCAGTGACAGGGATTGAATCATATTCAGTGACAGAGATACAACCTGTGTCAGTGACAGGGATTAAACCTCAGTCACTGCCAGGGATTGAACATCAGTCAGTGACTGGGATTGAATCTCAGTTAGTGACAGGGATTGAAGCTCAGTCAGTGACTGGGATTGAATCTCAGTTAGTGACAGGGATTGAATCACAGTCAATGACTGGGATTGAATATCAGTCAGTGACAGGGATTGAACCTCAGTTAGTGACAGGGATTGAACCTCAGTCAGTGTCAGGGACTAAACCAAAGTCAGTGACAGGGATTGAACCTCAGTCAGTGACTGGGACGAAACTTCAGTCAGTGACGGGGATTGAATCTCAATCAGTGACTGGGATTGAACCTCAGTCAGTGACTGGGATTGAATCGCAGTCAGTGACAAGGATTGAATCTCAGTCAGTGACAGGAATTGAATCTCAGTCAGTGACAGGGCTTGAACCTCAGACAGTGACAGGGATTGAATCTCAATCAGTGACAGGGATTGATGCTCAGACAGTGACAAGAATGGAATCTCAGTCAGTGACAGGCATAGAATCGCAGTCAGTGACTGGGATTGAATCTCAGTCAGTGAGCGGGATTGACCCTCACTTAGTGTCAGGGATTGAATCTCAGTCAGTGACTGGGATTGAATCTCAGTCATTGACAGGGATTGAATCTCAGTCATTGAGCGGGATTGACCCTCACTTAGTGACAGGGATTGAATCTCAGTCAGTGACTGGGATTGAACATCAGTCAATGACAGGGATTAAGCATCAGTCAGTGACAGCGATTGAACCACAGTCTGTGACAGGGATTCAATCTCAGTCTGTGACAAGGATTGAATCACAGTCAGTGACAGGG
>NW_025171979.1:0-1823 GCF_004010195.1 Chiloscyllium plagiosum | reverse complement strand
AATGTGGGCTGTCAGGTATATCAGGATGTTACAATGTGGGCTGTCAGGTATATCAGGATGTTACAGTAAGTCTGTCGGGTATATTAGTGTTACATTGAGTGCTCTCGGGTATATCACTGTTACAGTGGGGTCTCTCGGCTCTTTCAGGATGTTACAGTGACGGCTGTCGGGTATATCAGGATGTTACAATGAGGGCTGTCGGATATATCATCGTAACAGTGACGGCTGTCGGGTATGCCAGGATATTACAGTGAGGGCTGTCGTATATTTGAGGATGTTACAGTGAGGGCTGTTGGGTATGCCAGGATGTTACAGTGAGGGCTGTCGGGTATGTCAGGATGTTACAGTGAGGTCTTTCGGGTATATATGCGTTACAGTGAGGGCTGTCGGGTATATCAGTGTTACAGTGAGGGCTGTCGGGTATATCACTGTTACAGTGGGGTCTCTTGGCTCTATCAGGATGTTACAGTGAGGGCTGTCGGATATATCATCGTAACAGTGACGGCTGTCGGGTATGCCAGGATGTTACAGTGAGGGCTGTCGGGTATTTGAGGATGTTACAGTGAGGGCTTTCGGGTATATCAGCGTTACAGTGACGGCTGTCGGGTATATCAGTGTTACAGTGAGGGCTGTCGGGTTTATCAGCATGATGCAGTGAGGGCTGTCGGGTCTATCAGGATTTTACAGTGAGGGCTGTCGGATATTTCAGGACGTTACAGTGAAGGCTGTCTGTATATCAGGATATTACAGCGAGGGCTGTCGGGTATATCAGGATGTTTCCCTAAGGGCTGTCGGGTCTATCATCGTGACATTGAGGGCTGTCGAGTTTATCAGTGTTACAGTGAGGGCTGTTGGGTATATCATCGTTACAGTGAGGGCTGTCGGGTATATCAGTGTTACAGTGAGGGCTGTCGGGTATATCAGGATGTTACCGTGAGGGCTGTCAGGTATATAATCGTTACATTGAGGGCTGTAGGGTATATCAGGATTTTACAGTGAGGGCTGTCGGGTATATCAGCATGTTACAGTGAGGGCTGTCGTGTATGTCATTGTTAATTTGAGGGCTGTTTGGAATATCAGGATATTACAGTGAGGGATGTCAGGTATATCAGGATGTTACCGTGAGGGCTGTCAGGTATATCATCGTTACATTGAGGCCTTCCGGTTATATCAGGTTTTTACAGTGAGGGCTGTCGGGTATATCAGCATGTTACAGTGAGGTCTGTTGGGTATATAAACATTACAGTGAGGGCTGTCGGGAATATCAGTGATACAGTGAGGACTGTCGGGTATATCAGGATGTTACAATGAGGGCTGTCGGGTATATCAGGATGTTACAGTGAGGGCTGTCGGGTATATCAGTGTTACAGTGAGGGCTGTCGGGTATAGCAGGATATTACAGTGAGGGCTGTCGGGTATATCAGGACATTACAGTGGGGGCTGTCGGGTACATCAGGATGTTACAATGAGGGCTGTCGGGTATATCAGCGTTACAGTGAGGGCTGTCGGGTATATCAGGATGTTTCCCTGAGGGCTGTCGGGTCTATCATCGTGACATTGAGGGCTGTAGGGTATATCAGGATTTTACAGTGAGGGCTGTTGGGTATATCAGGATGTCACAGTGAGGGCTGTTGTGTATATCAGGATATTACAGTGAGGGGTGTCCGGTATATCATCGTTACATTGAGGGCTGTCGGTTATATCAGGATTTTACAGTGAGGGCTGTCGGATATTTCAGGACGTTACAGTGAAGGCTGTCTGTATATCAGGATATTACAGCGAGGGCTGTCGGGTATGTCAGGATGTTTCCCGAAGGGCTGTCG
>NW_025171978.1:0-1823 GCF_004010195.1 Chiloscyllium plagiosum | reverse complement strand
GGAGCATCCCCCCCAAGATGACCTCACAAATATAGTGCACCACAAAACAGTAGTTTTACAAGACGTGGCAGCCCTTTCTAAATTATATTGATGCAGACTGATCAGCAATATTAATTGGAGCCGTGGTATAGCTGTAGGAATCAGTCTGGGCGCTCATGGGGCCATGGGAGGGCAAGGCTGGGTGAAAAGAATACGGGTGCAATAACTGATGCTCCCATGGATGGGAGCCTTAATGGAGGTGTGGTGAGTGAAATAGAATAAAGTAATGTGATAGAATTCAAATTAACTTAAATTATGTTTAATTTTATTTTTATTCAATTTGATTATAGTTTAGTTTAAGCTAAGTTTGTTCCAGTAGAATAATAGGGAGCTCATGATTAATAGTATCATCATATGACGTTGTTGTACTGCTATGTTTCTGTATTTTGGTATTGTTCTTTTTTGTATATGGAGGTGCTGTGAGAGATTTGAAAAAGTTTCTAATAAAAGTATATATTTTTTTAAATTTCTTGCCTTCCTCCATAACTATTTTTGACATTCAAAAGTCAGATGAACTCAGCTTTGAATATATTCAATATCTCCCTAACTACAGGAAGGCATCCCCACTTTGAACTCAATTCCTCTTGCTAATATACCGCTTGCCTTGCTGATTGCTTGCTGCACCTATGTGACAACTGGCATTGACTGGAGTAGAAAGCCTGAGCAGAAGGTAGCTGAGGCACGTTTGTACATCCACACATCATTCCTGATGAAGGGCTTTGGCCCAAAACGTTTACTGTTCTGCACCTCGGATGCTGTCTGACCAGCTGTGCTTTTCCAGCGCCACAATTTTCGACTCTGATTTCCGTTATCTGCAGTCCTCACTTACTCCACATCCCAATATATCACCATTTAAACAATGTACCTCCTTTATGTTTTTATTTCATAGGAAAGGCTAAAATTTCACAATGCGATACTACATTTACCATGTGTTTGCCAATTGAGACACATACCTGAACCAACTTTGCTGCAAGTCAAGAACTGAACACCAGAGTGAAAAAATAAAATGGAAAAGGGGGTGAGAAGAATGTGTTGTACTCACAGATGTTGGACAGAGGAAAGAAGTTGCAGTCTGGGATGAAGTTCAATCTTCATTCATAGAGAGAGGAGCAGCAACACCTTCACAAGCGCATGGTCCAACTTCCGCATTCTGACAATAGTGGGGAGGCTCTCAATGGCAGGAGGACCACACTCCTTCCCTTCCTTCAGGGCTTCCCATTGGTCGATCAAGAATGTTATGTGCCGTTTCCGCTGACAGCAAAGAGCATGCGTAGTATTTTGCTGACACCAGCGTACATGTGCAATGCTTCCTGACATCGAGAAGCATGCGAAGTATGCCAAGTGGAGATGCTGGTCCAACTGCCAATCGGAGAGAAAAAAAAAAGCTGGAGTCAGACTTGTTTGTTTTCCGGGGACTCAACAGTTTGTTCCTTTTGCATTTTGTCTGGCTGCTCAATTTTTGAATGTGTTTTCCCCAGGGTAGAGGAAAGCCAAAACTGGAGGGGCATCAGTTTAGGGTGAGAGGGGGTTTAAATGGGACCAAACTGGTAACATTTTCATGCAGAGCGTGGTATATGTATGGAATGAGCTGCCAGAGACAGTGGTCGAGGCTGGAACAATTACAACATTTAAAAGGCATCTGGATGGGTATATGAATAGGAAGGGTTAAGAGAGATATGGGCCAAATGGTGGCAAATGGATCACCAGATTAATTTAGAATATGTGGTTGGCATGCACCGAAAGGTTTGTTGCCCTGCTCTGCAACTCTATGACTCTATTTCTAA
>NW_025171977.1:0-1823 GCF_004010195.1 Chiloscyllium plagiosum | reverse complement strand
AGAAGAGGAGCTTAAAGATTGTTAGAATAGTTAAGAAAATATTTCCAGTGTTATTGTATTAGAGTCAATATCCATGACAAATTAGAATTATTGTTTTAAACAACATAAATCGTCGTTAACAACTGAAGTGAAATATAAGATATCAAATGCACTTACTGCATGGACGAGTAATCAAATGCTAACTGTTGTCATTAGTATCAGGAACAATAAGATACTCAGGTTATCCTACTGAACAGTAATTAGCTGATGATGAATATCTTTGTGTCGCTTTATGTGTACTGTTTTGTGTGAACATTGACTTCAAGAAAATTGAGATATTTACATGAATTAGGAATAGATTGATAATTGGGTGTTAAGGATCTTATTTAAGATTAGACTTTTTAAATAGTTGATAGAATTGCTGAGCAAAACACACTTCAGACATCATGCAATAAATGAGATAAGTGATTGTGAGAAACGAAGTCCAATCACTTCAATAACTTCAATCCGGAACAAGACCTGAATCAGGAGTATCGTTTATTACGCTGTTGCAAGATGGGTGTGGTGTCCACTGTCCACAAGGCACACACAGACACTGAATTAAACGAGTACACAATATTTATGTAATTCGTTTCTGTTCCCTTCTCCCATTGCTCCTTCACTGTTTACAACTATTTCTAATCTAATCCGGCTGTTTATCTCTGAACTCAGCCGGCCTTGTCCGTGACAAAATGTTGATCTCTGCCCTCACAAGGCCGTTTGACCATCTCCCTCTGTGGTCTTATTGTTATTTATCCTTCTTCACTGCCATCTGTTTCCGTGCTAACCAAAGCAATATTTCCTTTTATTCTTTTTTTATACTGAGCCTTATGACCTTTTGATGGTGTTTTGTTTGTTCCTGCTGAAGCGAGAAACAGATGCTTGTAACTGGTTGTACAGGCATATCTAGCGTAAGCTACACCCCCTCCCCTCACAGCACCTTATCTACTGGACTGTAACATCTACCGTTATTTGCAGACACATTTCATTCTTGTATGCACATTTTAGCTAATGCAAAAGCAATTCTATATTTCCTTCATATAGTTTTCATTCTTGTTAACTCAGCTCTTGGCTGAAACAATTATACACTGGTGCGAGTTCATTTACCTTGAATGAACAATTATGATGGCAGAAGTAACATTGCTTAACATATATCCCACAGTGATAAATATGTAAAGTCAATTTTCAAATGAATGCATTTGGATATTTTCACAGCAGTTCGATCTGACATTCTATCTAAATAGGTGAGTGGAAAACTAAAACAAATTTCACACAATTCATAATTAGATCAATAACTAAAAATTGATAAATAAAAGGAATTGGCATTTGTTTATTTTACTGAACAAGAAATTTATTTTTTCTCTTCATTGTTATAGCACTGGAGCATCAAGTGCTATGTGCTGTTTGAACTCAGTTCTTCAGAACAAAAGAAAATCAATGAATATCATTACTATGTATACTTCATCTGTATGACTGCAACATTCTCAAATATTTTCCAACGAATAATGATTGAATGGAATTAGATACATTCTGTTATTAGTGACCTGAAAAAAATAAATAGCAAATACTGTGATTATTGGAATGAACAACAGATGGAAGCATATCTAATTTTGAATTGAAAGGCAATTCAATTCATTCTTAGATATTTTCTAATCAACATTCAGAGCTGCTCTGGCACAACTCTGTGCAAGATGGGAATTGAAACTGTACCTCCTGGTCTGGTAAAAGAGACACTATCAGAGCTGCACAACATTCCTTCATAATGTTCCCAGCCAGGCTGGGCAAGTCAAAAATCACATGCTCAC
>NW_025171976.1:0-1823 GCF_004010195.1 Chiloscyllium plagiosum | reverse complement strand
TGTTTCAAAACGTCCCCTCTCTCTCTCTCTGTCATGGAAATATCTCTGCAATGACTGGTGTCTCTCAGTCCCTTCTCTACCTCTCAGGACAATATGTATATTCTGACAGGTGTCTGTCAATCTCCTCTCTTTCTTTCTCTCTCTCTGTCTCTCTCTCTCTCTCTCTCTTTCGCTCCCTCTCTCCCAGAGAGATGTCTGTAAATTGACGGGTCTCTCTTCCTCCACACTCTCTGTCTTCCATGGAGATGTTCTCGCACTGACAGGTGTTTGTCAATTTCTTCTCTCTCTCTGTCAGGGAGATATCTGTAAACTGACTGGTGTCTCACAGTCCCCTCTCTCTCTCTCTCTCTCAGGGTGATATCTGTACACTGACTGGTGTCTCACAGTCCTCCATCTCTATCGCTCAGTGTGATATCTGTACACTGACTGGTGTCTGTCAGCTCTCTGCCTCTCTCTCGCTCAGAGTGATATCTGTACACTTGCTGGTGTCTCTCAGTCCTCTCTCTCTCTACCTCAGGGCATATGCATTAAATGGTTATAATTTCCTAACCCTCTCAGTTACATTCCTCATGAACTTCTGGTCCTTATGCATTCTAAACACTGCCAAGTAAAAATATGAATTATAAAGTTCGCCTGGCTGAAGCTATAACCTCAATTTAACATCCACATACACATATAGACGATAAGAAACATCCAACTTGTTGATAAAAATGAGAAATTGGAGAAATCACATTTCAACAGAAGCGATCCCCAAACTTCGATGAGATGTTCCCCCTTCCTGTATCCGAATCCTTCCCATCTTCAATCTCCATTTTTCCAGATATGTGCAGTTCGCTGATGAAGGCATTAGGACATGGACAGAAGCATCATTCCGTCCTCCTGTCAGTTGTTATTGGCAACTGGAAAGGGAGGGAGATAATCGCTCGCTGTCTGTCAGCTATTGTGTAGCAGACAAAATCTGACCCGGCAGGTGCCCAGGAGGTCACCGTTCCTGGTATCCTGGTCCCAGACCTCGATGATCAGCTCCTGCCCTACTCTCGGCTTTGACCTCGCCCGGGTCCAACTTCACATTCCACTTGGAGTTGTTGTTGCTTGAGATCACAGCGGTCCTGGCATGTGCCTGATTGTAACTGACAAGCACAACGCTGTCTGCCTTAATGCATTCTTTAAGAATGTGACATAACGCATTGGTGAAGGCAGAGCGGTGGCTATGGTGTACCTGGATATTCACAAGGCATTTGTTATGGTTAGACTCATTCAGAAAGTAAGGTGGCTTGGGATACAGGAAAATCTGGCTGTCTGGAGACAGAATTGGCTGGCCCATGGAAGACAGAGGGTGGTAGCCGTTTGAAAGTATTCAGCCTGGAGATCAGTCCTCAGTGGTGTTCCACAGCGATCGATTCTGGGAAATCTGCGCTTAGTGCTTTTTTATAAACGACTTGGATGAGGAAATGGAAGGGTGGGTGAGGAATTTTGCTGATGGCACGAGTGTTGGTGAAGTTGTGGATAGTGTGGAGGGCTGCTGCAGGTTGCAACAGGATATTGACAAGGTGTAGAGTTTGCTTAGGCAGATGGAGTTCAACCTGGAAAAGTGTGAAGTGATTCATTTTGGGAGGTCGGATTTGAATGCAGATTACAGGTTGAATGCAAGATTCTTGGCAGTGTGGAGGAACACAGGGACGTTGGGGTCCATTTCCATGGACCCCTCCAAATTGCCACGCAAGATGATAGTGCTGTTAAAATGGCATATGGTGCGTTGGTTTTCATTAGAAGGAGTGTTGAGTTTAAGGGCCGCGAGGTTATGTTGCAGCTCTATAGAATCC
>NW_025171975.1:0-1823 GCF_004010195.1 Chiloscyllium plagiosum | reverse complement strand
CTAATTTGCTATATTCTCTCATCAGGAGTTCATTCTTTTCTCTGATGTCATTGGTACCAATGTACAGCGACCTCCCACTGATCATTCTCCCCTTTCAGAATATTCTGCACCCTCAGAGCCATCCTTCACCCAGACAGTAGGGAGGCACCACCCCATTCTGATGTCTCACCTTTAGCTACAGAAACTGCAGTCTGTGCTGCAGACTAGAGAGCCCCATCGATCGCGTGGAACCTGATATACCTCACATTACACTAGATCTATTACACTAGGAACTTGGCTGTCAGTGCGACATTCCCCTGAGAGTCTGTGACCCCCGATGCTTTCCAAAACAGTATACTTGTTTGAGATGGAAATAACCACAGGAGGCTCCTGCACTACTTGCCCTCCGCTCCTCCCTTTCCGAGAGGAAACCCATCTATCTGACTGGATCGGCAGTTTTCCGACCTTTCTGAAGCTGCCACCTATCACACACCCCCGGCTCCTGTAAATTCTTCATTACCTTTAAACATCGCTCCATCTGATCCATGAAATCCTACAGGATTTTCATCCTCACTTCCTGCAGACAATCAGGATCATTGAAACTTTCCTTAATCTCCTACATCCAACAGGAAGAGCACATCACTGTACGAATGGCCATCTCTGCACCTTAACAGTCCACAGACCCAGAAAAAGGCACACAGTCTTACAGCTTTACAAAACACTACTCCAGAATAAATTAGTACCAATATTTTATATTAAAAAACTTAATCAAAGTTTCATAAGATGTGTGCTGAAAAAAGTAAACGGTCACCCTATTGAATGTTGTAGCTTTACTGAAATAAAACGACTAAGATTTATCTTTGAAGAGACCGAAACCCACTGAGCTGTGAGTCACAGATGAACAGCACTAAACAGAACCTTCGCTCAAATGTGTCCATGCCGACCAGATATCCGAACCTAATCTTATCCCTCTTGTCAGCACCTGGGCCAAATCCCTCTAAATCTTTCCTATTCATGTCAAGTATCCAAATGCCTTTAAAATACTATAATTGTCAGTCTCCACCACTTCTTCTGGCAGCTTATTCCATACACGCACCACTCTCTGCGTGAAAAAGTTGCTCCTTCATTCCCTTTTATATCTTTCCCCTCTCACCCTCAACCTATACTCTCTATTTCTGGACTCTCCTACTCAGGGAAAAGACCTTGTCTGTTTACCCTATCCATGTTACTAATGATTTTATAAACCTCTATGAAGGTCACTCCTCAGTCTCTGATGCTCCAGGAAAGATAGCCCCAGCCTTTTTGCTCTCTTCCTGCAGCTCAAACCCTGGCAATATCCTTGTAAATCTTTGTTGAACCCTTTCAAGTTTCACAACATCCTTCCGATTGACGGAGACCAGAATTGCACACAATATTCCAAAAGAGGCCTAACCAATGTCCTGTACATGACCTTCCAACTTCTATACTCAGTGCTCTGATCAATAAAGGAATGTATTCCAAACACTTTCTTCAATATCCTATCTACTTGCAACTCTTCGTTCAAGGAAATATGAACCTTCACTGCAAGATATCTTAGTTCATCAACACTATCTAGGAATTTGCCACTAAGTGTATCAGTCGTGTTAAGATTTGCTTTTCCAAAATGCAGCACATCACATTTATCTGAATTAAATTCCATCTGCCACTTCTCACCCATCTGAACAACATCCTGTTGTAATCGGAGGTAACCCTCTTCGCTGTCCACTATACCTCCAATTTTGGTGTCATCTGCAAACTTACTAACTATGCCTCCTATGCTCATATCTAAATCATATATAAACGACGAAAAGTAGTGGACCCAGCAC